>NC_137632.1:28560427-28580427 GCF_963383615.2 Lipophrys pholis | reverse complement strand
GTGTGTGTGTGTGTGTGTGTGTGTGTGTGTGTGTGTGTGTGTGTGTGTGTGTGTGTGTGTGTGTGTGTGTGTGTGTGTGTGTGTGTGTGTGTGTGTGTGTGGTGTCATTGCAAAAACAAACAACCAAACAACAGCGCCAACTGGTGTTTCTGCTGTTTCCATGGAAACGGTCATCGTTTTCAAAACGTTGCCATGTAACACAAAACTTTCCTGAAACGAAAACAAAAAACAAACAAACCGCGATGTGTTTTCTGCTGAAACGTCGCGTAAAAGTGGGACTAAAAGACGTCGGAGCTCAGAATCCCACCGAGGTTCCTTTATGCTACAAACTGTACGATTTTAACAATCTTGTGAGTTCACCACAAGCTACAATGTACGACATGAATCTAGCTAGAGCTACACTCGGTAGAGCGCAGACCTTCACCAACGCCACATTTGCTTGCAAAACAAAGTTAGCATTGCTAGCATGTTAGCTCATTTCGATGCTACTTAGCCCGTCACTGTATGAAACACTGAGCAGGGAGCGTCTCCATGACAACAGATGCTGCTCTCCTTTGATCTCCTTCATGAGGTGCCTTTCATCCACTTTGTATAGGATATTCTTTAACAGTTTCTTGGGATTTATTCAGAAATGGTTCATTGTTAATGTCGATTGGCATTAACTGATTGGTCCTTGGATGATGACAAATCATCCCTGAAGATTTCATGTAATTCGGGTGAGTTTTTGCAAAAAGTTGGTAAAATACATACATATACATACAAACATACATACAAAAAAGAAAAAACATGACCTTCTCACCCAACTTTCATTGGCCACCTGACTTTTTGTTGGCGAAGGTAATAACGTGAAGTTTACTGTGTGCAGATAGCTCAATGAAAATGCAACCAGAATCGCAGCCTACGACGTCTGTGCGTGGACGTGATCGAACGTCACAAGCGTGCGCCGTCCACTCACAAAGAAGAAACGAGCGAAACATGAAGGGAGCTGATGTCTCTGTGTTTGGAGAGAAATTCCCCAAGAAGTTTGTTTACGTTACTTTTGTTGACGTGTTTTGTCATCGTAGCCACAGAGCATCTGTTTGGGTTTAGCTCCAGCGCCGTCATTTCATTCTGGCTCTCTATTGGTTAGTTTTTTTCGACGCCGGTTTCAGCAGCGTCACCACAAGTTTCTGACACTGTTAGAATTTTATCGCAGGTTGTTTTTGGTGGAAGACCAACGGAACAACCGTCCTTGAACCGTCTCCCAGTGCAGGATAAAAGATTGTTATGTTTAATCTGGGACAGCCAAAGATGTCACAGTGTGCAGCGGCATTGGACGGGAGGTGAAGTTGCTTAACACGTCCACAAGAAACGAAAACCTCAGAAAGCAACGGGCAGACGAATACGTCCCGGGGATCTTTTCCTTGGATTTGTCGACGGGCAGAAAATCCTTCTTGCTCCAAGAAGGAAATGTGAGTTTGTTTTGGTGGTCTAACCCTAACCCCCCCCCCCAGCTCCGTTTCCTCGCTCCATTTGTCTCGAAATCTCCACAACAACCGACACGAGCTGCCCGTTGCATAACAGAGCGTGAGCGGTTCCAGTGTACATCCACCCACGTCAACCTCCTCTGCCTCTTGGTGGGAACACGGACGCTCACATTTCAGTCTCCTCTCCCAAAATAAAGAGGGAAAAAACCCAACAACGAATCAGTGCGTCTGCTTCGTTGTTCCATAATTCACTCCTGATGCGGCGGGGAGACATGTTTCATCCTCCTGCTGCTTCTCGGCCGTCTGTCCCACTTTCCTTCCTCCCTGGAAGGCAAACTGGGACGAACGTAAAGACCTGATGCTCACACATAAAGTCTGGCCTCATTCAGCTCCAACCGAGAATAAAGAGGCAGAAACAGAGAGGATCAGGGACGTAAAGATCAGGGACGTAAAGATCAGGGACGTAAAGATCAGGGATGTAAAGATCAGGGATGTAAAGATCAGGGATGTAAAGATCAGGGACGTAAAGATCAGGGACGTAAAGATCAGGGATGTAAAGATCAGGGATGTAAAGATCAGGGACGTAAAGATCAGGGACGTAAAGATCAGGGATGTAAAGATCAGGGATGTAAAGATCAGGGATGTAAAGATCAGGGACGACAGCCATAACTCATTAAAATGTTAGCATGACAACATGGTAACAACTGGGCTCGTACATTGAGAGCAAACTGTGGAGCTAACAGTGAGGCTAACTGTGGAGCTAACTGTGGAGCTAACTGTGGAGCTAACAGTGAGGCTAACTGTGGAGCTAACTGTGGAGCTAACAGTGAGGCTAACAGTGGGGCTAACTGTGGAGCTAACAGTGAGGCTAACAGTGGGGCTAACTGTGGAGCTAACAGTGAGGCTAACAGTGGGGCTAACTGTGTGTGGAGCTAACAGTGGAGCTAACAAACCTATGTAAAATCATTAGTAGGGTGAATGCATTTACATATTCTAAAAAAAAAAAACTAAATTTGGAGAATTGTAGATATGTTTTGAATGAGAGACAGAAAATAGAGGTGAGTCTCATAAAACGGCTACACGTCGTCGTTTCTACCATCTGTGGTAAAAACAAAAGAAAAAAAAAAGCATGTGTGGAAAGTCCTGTGGTGGACGTGGATCAGTGGTCAGAGATTTTAAATAAACCTCATTTAAAGACGTGCAAAAAGGAAGATTACCATTCGTTGTGTTGGTTTAGGAAACGTAAAAATATTCTGCAGACTCTCACAAAGACTTCCAGGAGATTTAAACTCCTTAACTCATGAGTGTCACGCTCATTGCCTCATCGTTGTAACATACCAGCAGATCTTCTAAAACTGGGGAGGATCACAGCGTCTCTGAGTAAATGATGTCCAATGACAGTGGCTCGCCACCATGGCTCGTTTAATCATCGAGCCAACGAATTATGTACATCCATAGTCACATCAGGGGAAATCATTAAAGCTACAACATTTAACAGTCTCTATATAGGTAAATCAGTATAGCTTACCAAAATATATACAGCAAAAACAGACAAAAACAACAGTCGGAATGTCGGATTTACGAATTCGTAAATTTACGATGTTATTCTGGAAAATCTACACAACTTAGCAAATTATCCAATATACCGAAGCCCATTTAGTCCCGCAGTGCCATCTTGCACCACCAGATGGTGTAATGAGCCACTCGAAGCCACTGGAGGGACGGCACACAGTGGTGTCATCATTACACTGTTTAACCAAATAAAAAATCCCAAATGAAATTGTTTAACCCCTAAAATGTCGTCAAGCGGAACACGAGTTACTATGTCAGCGTGAGACGTGTTCATTAAAGGTCCAAACCTCAATGTCATCAGAAGCCGGCACCTCGTCCCTGAAACAGAATCAATGTATTGTTCCCGTGAAGCGTGTGTGTGTGTGTGTGTGTGTGTGTGTGTGTGTGTGTGTGTGTGTGTGTGTGTGTGTGTGTGTGTGTGTGTGTGTGTGTGTGTGTGTGTAAAGCCAGGGGATCTCTCTGTCTGACCCAGTGACCAGCAGACATGGATTAGTACTACGGTGGATTTACAGGGTAAAAACATGTTTTTCTTCATTTATTTGACACCTAACGTGATATCAAATATTTATCCACGACAGCTAATGTGTGGAGGTTTTTATTGAAAATGTGCCAAGATACTGGGAATATATCAATCATATCCCGCTTACAGCTGTAAGAACGTGATGAACAATATGATCTGATTTAGTTTTTCCAAACAAGATACTCATATACATTTTCTCAAGTCTTTATATTTATCACACACAATTATACAAAGTATAATGTGCAGTGAAACAACAGTTTTTATAGGATAGAAGAATAAAAACAATAAAGACAAATTAAAAGTTAAAACAAAAATAAAGAAAATAGCACACTATATAACAATATTAATAATAGCAATTAATAAAGGCTATTAAATTAATTTATATAAAGGACATTAAGGCACATTCTAGTTTGCTTAAAGTCACAACAGTGTGAATAAATTCAAATACAAATGTGTTTTTTTCTCGAGAATAATTATCAAATGTTTTTAAATTACTAATTTTGCAAATTATTGGTGCTGCTCCTTTTATTCTAAATCTAAATATACTCCATAAAGGGTATCTGAACTGGATTATCTGCTTGAAATGAAGGTAAAAATGTGAAGAAAAAAAAATGTTATATACCTACAGTAAAAAGCTAAGTAAAGCTCAGTAAATATAAGTTAAAGCATCCAAGTAACTAAACCAGCACAAGTCCGTAAGGTTCATATGTCATATTTGTTATATTTAAAAGGATGACATAAATACTGATTATTTTTACTGTATTTCTTAGGTCCATCTTGACACTTTATTAGAGCTTCACATGAAAAGATACTGACTGAATAAATAAATAAAATGAGCAACATGAATCAGCAGGGAAACAGTTAAAGGGAAAATGTGGAAAACGTTGATCAGCCAAGTCATTAAATACACCCGAGTAATCACTTTATCACCTACTGACGCCACAGCTCTGCAAAGAACAAAGATTAACCCGTTAATGTTCGTAAAACTGAAGGAAGGATTTGATCCCAGTAGAAAATGAATAAAAAATTTATAAAAATGACAAAGAAACACGAAACTCTGGATTGAGGTTTTACTGTGAAGAGGAAGGAGGAAAGAAACGTGGAGGTAAAAAGAGGAAGAGAGCTGGCAGAGAGAGACGTTAACAGGATTAGAGAGGGGGTGTTTCCTCAAACTGGCAACCCACCAGACGCACACACACACACACACACACACACACACACACACACACACACACACACACACACACACACACACACACACACACACACACACCACGAGTTTAGTGATGTGCTGACAGCAGGGAAAGATGTGGGTCAGTGGTGGAGGGGGGATTGTTGTTCAATTTGATGTGTGTGTGTGTGTGTGTGTGTGTGTGTGTGTGTGTGTGTGTGTGTGTGTGTGTGTGTGTGTGTGTGTGTGTGTGTGTGTGTGTGTGTGTGTGTGTGTGTGTGTGGCCACCGGCGGGGCAGCAAGGGATGGCATGTTCACAAAATACCACCCACTTCCATCAAAACATACACACCATGACCCATAAGTGACACACACACGCTGACGTGTGTGTGTGTGTGTGTGTGTGTGTGTGTGTGTGTGTGTGTGTGTGTGTGTGTGTGTGTGTGTGTGTGTGTGATTTTTCACACGACCCAAAACGATTTTTTTTCTCCCAGTCGTTCTTAAAGTTTCCCTAAACTACACAAAATGAAGTAGCACATCTGCCAGGCCTGTAGGTGGCGCTGTAATGATGCCACAGAAATACAGCAGAAACAGAGAAGAAGACACAAAGCATGGGTACACTGCTTCACCATCCCCTCACAATCTGTGCAGTGGAAAAGAGCCTTGACGAGCGGTGGCACACAGTCTTCGTATATCGTTTACATGTTGGAGTATGGATCAGGCCTAATGTCATTTAATAAGTACTCGTATTAGTACTCGGTATTAGTTAGTCATTGTACTTGCACTCGTCATTTATAAACGTAGTATGGGTTTATCTCTAGTATTTATATAGTGTCGATAAGAGTTTCTACGGTGGCCCAGAAGGGCCAACAACACAACACACTAACAAAAGCCATAACACAACAACAAAAGTTGCAACACAACAACAAAGAGTCGCAACACAACAACAAAAGTTGCAACACAACAACAAAGAGTCACAACACAACAACAAAGAGTCGCAACACAACAACAAAGAGTCGCAACACAACAACAAAAGCTGCAACACAACAACAAAGAGTCACAACACAACAACAAAGAGTCGCAACACAACAACAAAAGTTGCAACACAACAACAAAGAGTCACAACACAACAACAAAGAGTCGCAACACAACAACAAAGAGTCGCAACACAACAACAAAAGCTGCAACACAACAACAAAGAGTCACAACACAACAACAAAGAGTCGCAACACAACAACAAAAGTTGCAACACAACAACAAAGAGTCACAACACAACAACAAAGAGTCGCAACACAACAACAAAAGCTGCAACACAACAACAAAGAGTCACAACACAACAACAAAAGTTGCAACACAACAACAAAGAGTCGCAACACAACAACAAAAGTTGCAACACAACAACAAAAGTTGCAACACAACAACAAAGCGTCGCAACACAACAACAAAAGTTGCAACACAACAACAAAGAGTCACAACACAACAACAAAGAGTCGCAACACAACAACAAAAGCTGCAACACAACAACAAAGAGTCACAACACAACAACAAAGAGTCGCAACACAACAACAAAAGCTGCAACACAACAACAAAGAGTCACAACACAACAACAAAACGCCACATTGGAAGGACGCAGCAGTCGGAGAACTTAGAACTTATGTTGTTGTGTTGAGACTCTTTGTTGTTGTGTTGCGACTCTTTGTTGTTGTGTTGAGACTCTTTGTTGTTGTGTTGCGACTCTTTGTTGTTGTGTTGCGACTCTTGCTTTGGTGCAGCCTAAAACTCTCCCTCACACATAAACCTCCTTCCGACAGGCCCACGTATGAAAGATTTGGAAGATTACTGATCGTTTACAGCCAGAGGGTCCAAAGTGCGACGCGGGAACCAATCACAGCACACGGTGGGACTTTACGAGGCCGGCGCACTCTGTCCTTACGACCTGACGTCCTCTGAACAATAACACACAGAGTTCACACTTTGACTTCAGGGTCATGTCGAATACACAGAAATGAATAGTGTGTGTTCAGATCTCAAGATGGAACAACTGAAACTGTTTATCAAGAAATGCAATGAGGAGACCGTGAGACCAAACATGCTAATGCACACAACGAGCTAAAACCATCGGCGCAGGGTGCGAAATGCAAAAGAGGACAAAGCTTCCGTCATGAAAAGACCTGAACCAACTCATTTGGTTCGTTCACTTTGACTTTAAAGTCCAGATGAAACCTGCTGGACCACATCCTACAGTTACACCAGCTGCTGGTTAGGGGGCGCTGTCGCCCAAAACAAACACTGACCAGAGAGGAAGTGAAGAAGAAACACGGCTCATTGATTGGTTCGCACCGAAAGAGGAAGTCCCGCCTCTTTTGTCAGTGGTGGCTAGGCTAATTAGCTCGTGGCTAATGGGTAGCCACAAACAACCGCCATATATAGTCTTCAGACCAGATATCAATGAGTCTTCCTCTCTACCTCTTCCCCTCTAGTTCTTCCTCTCCACCTCTTCCTCCCTACTTCTTCTTCTCTTCTTCTTCCTCTCTACTTCTTCCTCTACTTCTTCCTCCCAACTTCTTCCTCTCTTCTTCTTCCTCTCTACCTCTCCCTCCCTACTTCTTCCTCCCGACTTCTTCCTCTCTTCTTCTTCCTCTACTTCTTCCTCTCTACCTCTCCCTCCCTACTTTTTCCTCTACTTCTTCCTCTACTTCTTCTCTTCTTCTTCCTCTCTACCACTCCCTTCCTACTTCTTCCTCTACTTCTTCCTCTCTACTTCTTCCTCCCGACTTCTTCCTCTCTTCTTCTTCCTCTCTACTTCCTCTCTACTTTCTTTCTACATCCTCTCTACTTTCTCTCTACTCCACGTCTGTCCACAAGATATTTTTCTTTCTGCTTCTTCTGATTTGCGCGGTGACCTTTGTTTGATCACGACCCAGAATGCATTGCGCTCTATGTCACGTCCTCTCACCCCGCCCACTACAAAGATTGTTTGTAAAGGAACCGAGACCGAGGTTTTTAAAAGGACCAGAGATTTCTTGTTCTCCGGTTCAGAGTGTCTCGTCACCCAAACATAACAGTGTTTCCCTGAAGAGACTCTGGTCCGGACCAAACAGGAGGATGTGAGCAGACTCTGACTGGAAACACTTCAGACAACTGCTTTACAGATCAGGATGAAAAATACAAATGAGAAATGGTCGAAGGCTTTGCGTTATTAGTTCGGCTGATGCCACTCTGGACCATTTTCTCAGCTGAGCTGCTGTAGGTTTACATGTTCTATTCATGACACATTGATAACTTCACGTGTCTGGAGCTCCTGTCATTTGCCTGTTGGACAGTTTGTACCTTCTATTCTAACACAGTTCCACCTCGTTGACGTGTTAGCCGCTGCGTAGCTGGAGCTGCCGCGTTGGTTGTGAGGAGGCGTTTGTGGAACGTTGCAAACGGTGCTCCGGTTAAAAAAGCTCAAATAAATCAAATAAAATGATAACAATCAGTCCTGATCAGACTCTTGAGGCCCTGAATTTGCCAAAAATATAAACACTTATGCAGACGATGTCAATGTCTTTGTTTTTTAAGGATTTTTCTTCCACATAACAGTGCTTTTTCTCTTGGCAGTAATTTACACAAACTGTGACTGGACCTTGTTTTCAGCAGTTCAACAATTCAAACGCAGTTTATTAATTATTTTTTTGCCCATTTTTTATTGACTCTCTTCTGCAATGTGGAATTTTTGTGAATCAATAGGAATCATTTCATTTTGAAATTCAGTCATTTTCAAATTGCAGAGCATGTACGACCGTGCATGGAAGGAACCTTTGAAGACTATTAACATTTTGCATGTTGGTATTGCGATGACGATAAACTTGTCATGTGTTGTGCATCTCTAGGATCCTCTACAAAATCTCAACTTTACGGATGTTTGTTCCTTTTAAAGGCTCCCTATTGTCTTCCTATAAATGTTTTCACTTCTGTCCAGAGAACCAACCAAACCAGAACCTCTCCTCTCATTCCAACCTGCAGGTTCCTCAATCCTTCACAATAAAGTCCAGAAGTTTCCAGACAAACCATCAAACTGTTGATGGTTCCTGACTGACGCCATCTTGGGAAACCTGCCCCAAGGGATTGTGGGATATCCAAGATGGCGGCAGCTCCAGCCAGAACATCAACATTTGAAAAAGCTCCAGACTTTGTCAAGGAAAGAGCCTTGAATCCTGGAGAAAGTCTGGATGGAGTGAAACTGAAGCTTTTTCCTCAGAGAATCCAGATGTGCAGAGATCCAGAGGACAAACGGGATCTTGTGACACGAAGCCTCGGGAACCTTCAGGAGGTTCTGTGATGCTGAGACGTCAACAAACCGGGGATGTCCTGCCAAAATAAAATGCTGGAAATACCAGTTAGTCTGAGTGTGAAGAGGAACTTCCTCCAGGAAGTTTTTATTAGAGACGAACGTCGACAACTAGAACTGGATCCTAGTTTCATTTGGATTCTGGTGGAGGAACTTTAAATGCTGTGGGTTGACTGTTGTATCTGGTGCCGACTTGAATCGGAAGGCGAAGCCAAACGACTGTGACAGAAACAACAGACCTTAAATATCTCATCTGAAAATAAACTCATTAATATGCAGGTTTAAATTCCTGCATGGCGGCGCCTGAAAGAGCGTCAGGTGAAGCGCCGAACAACAGAATTCACCCAATGAGACTTAATACCTCGGCTTTACACCAGTCTGGATGGATTTATACCTGTGTGTGTGTGTGTGTGTGTGTGTGTGTGTGTGTGTGTGTGTGTGTGTGTGTGTGTGTGTGTGTGTGTGTGTGTGTGTGTGTGTGTGTGTGTGTGTGTGTGTGTGTGTGTGTGTGTGTGTGTGTGTGTGTGTGTGTGTGTGTGTGTGTGTGAGAACACCCATATATGTACGCTGGCATGTGCTTCATGGTGAATTAGGATAAGCCTGAAGGAGAAGGGTATGGAAAGAGTGTGTGTGTGTGTGTGTGTGTGTGTGTGTGTGTGTGTGTGTGTGTGTGTGTGTGTGTGTGTGTGTGTGTGTGTGTGTGTGTGTGTGTGTGTGTGTGTGTGTGTGTGTGTGTGTGTGTGTGTGTGTGTGTGTGTTTTGGGGGAGAATTTGGCCTACATTTGGAGGGATGAGAGCCTGCGACTGTTTATTTATTCAGAAGGTTTCAGCGTCTGTCTGGACTGAAAATGTTCTTCACAAATTTACAGAAATGAAACACGAAGTCGTCTCTGTTTCTCACCGACGTTTATCATTCGACATATGGAATAGTTCCCCCTCTTAATTATCTGCGGGGTGTGTGTGTGTGTGTGTGTGTGTGTGTGTGTGTGTGTGTGTGTGTGTGTGTGTGTGTGTGTGTGTGTGTGTGTGTGTGTGTGTGTGGGTCCATTTACAACCTTGGCGCCACTGAAAACCCAATCTTTTGAAAACGGCTCCCATTAAAGAATTTGAAAGCCTTAAAAACACTAAATATTTTCTGGGAAAATATTTAAAACTATAAAGTTCTACTTTTTGTCTATTTTCTGAGCATTTTCCTTTTCTAGACAAATAGTATTTTACGTTGGATTACTATTTAATCTGAGTTATGTTCAGTACTCTTCTTGTGTTGTATATTATACATGAAAGTAAAATGAGTAACTTCACGACGCAGAGCCTCTTTTAGGACATTTAGACCGGAGGGGGTTTTCTTCCAGGAGCCACATGAAGCCCAGTTTGAGGGAAAAAGCCCAATGAGACAAATTCTACGGATTTCATGAAGCCGGAGGCGTTTTGAAAACGGTTTCTGAAAAGTTGTGTCTTCCCTGTTCACATGATTCCCAGGCTGTGACAGTTCCAGAGTATTTCTCCGGGGCTGGTTGGCCTTCAGAGTTTCAGCAGGCAGAAAGATCTTTGGCCTCCTGAGCAGGAAGAAACGAGAGCGGGCGCCTCCTGAAAACAATGAGTTGGGGAGCGGCCACTTCCTGTCTCCATTCTGCTCCTCGCCAGCTCCGCCTCACGGAGACATGTCTGCTTCACGGTGTCGGCAGGGATTGTGATCACTGATAAATAAACATCTAGTGTCTAAACTATTCCAACACAGAATCCAATTTTAATTGCCGAGTATATTTCAATCAGCACTGTGACCGTTAAAGGTCATATTCTGCAGAATCCACTTCCTAAAGGTTCTCCAGCAGTACTACTCGTCCCCATACCTGGACTGACGCCCCAGAAGTGAAGACAGTCTGTCCTCTCTCTCCCTGGCTTGTTTCAGGTTTTAAAAAGTGTGTTGCTCCAACCAGCCAATCAGAAGGAAGTACTTCTTCCTCTTCCCAAGATGGGCATGTGTGGGCGGAGCCAGTCCAGCTCACACAGACACAGCAGATTCTGAATGTAGCTCCTATGATCCAATATTCAAATGAGGAAAATCAAGGAGGAGCTAGAAACTTAGAATACTGAAGGTTTCTGGACCGACCAGACCAGGAGGAGGAGGAGAACAGGAGGAGGAGGAGGAGGACAGGAGGAGGAGATGAACAGGAGGAGGAGGTGAACAGGAGGAACAGGAGGAGGAGGAGAACAGGGGGAGGAGGTGAACAGGAGGAACAGGAGGAGGAGGAGGAGGAGGAGAACAGGAGGAGGAGGAGAACAGGGGGAGGAGGTGAACAGGGGGAGGAGGTGAACAGGAGGAACAGGAGGAGGAGAACATAAGGAGGAGGAGGAGGAGGAGGAGAACAGGAGGAGGAGGAGAACAGGGGGAGGAGGTGAACAGGGGGAGGAGGTGAACAGGAGGAACAGGAGGAGGAGGAGAACAGGAGGAGGAGGAGAACAGGAGGAGGAGGAGGAGGAGGAGAACAGGAGGAGGAGGAGAACAGGAGGAGGAGGAGAACAAGAGGAGGAGGAGAACAGGAGGAGGAGGAGGAGAACAGGGGGAGGAGGTGAACAGGAGGAACAGGAGGAGGAGGAGGAGGAGGAGAACAGGAGGAGGAGGAGAACAGGGGGAGGAGGTGAACAGGGGGAGGAGGTGAACAGGAGGAACAGGAGGAGGAGGAGAACAGGAGGAGGAGGAGAACAGGAGGAGGAGGAGGAGGAGGAGAACAGGAGGAGGAGGAGAACAGGAGGAGGAGAACAAGAGGAGGAGGAGAACAGGAGGAGGAGGAGGAGGAGGAGAACAGGAGGAGGAGGAGAACAAGAGGAGGAGGAGGAGAACAGGAGGAGGAGGAGGAGGAGGAGAACAGGAGGAGGAGGAGAACAAGAGGAGGAGGAGGAGAACAGGAGGAGGAGGTGAACAGCTGGAGGATATGACTCCTTTAACTCATCATCAATGCCTCTGATAACGTATGAAACCACGTCCAATCACAGATATTATATGAAATAAAACGGGTAAGAACAGAAAACATTTGACATAATTCACCCTTTTGAATGCTTAATGAAAAATACTGAAATTTAAACAAAAAGTCTTTAAAATGGAATAAATAAAACTGAAATTAGCAAGCTGTTCTCCAATTCTGGCACCTTTTCATCCCGTTATCCACCGTTTGCATTGTGAACCTTGAATACAGTTAAACTGCGACGACACGACATTCGATCAAAATAGCTTCCAACAGTTGAAGCACTTGTGTTGCAGAAGTTCAGCTAACCGCTGGAATCTCAGGTCCAATTTACAGGTTTTACAGTGAAAACTGGATTTTCTTTCTGGATTTCAGCACTTGTGTTTCACAGTAACGGTTTTTAGAAGAAATGTTTCGCTGTCATTGCGTTCAGGTGTGGCGGGAACGCCGAGCGGATAGACCCTTCCTCTAACACAACACCCCAACACATTCCTGGAAGTCCACTGCTTCCTGTGTGTGTGTGTGTGTGTGTGTGTGTGTGTGTGTGTGTGTGTGTGTGTGTGTGTGTGTGTGTGTGTGTGTGTGTGTGTGTGTGTGTGTGTGTGTGAGTGTGTGTGTGTGTGTGTGTGTGTGTGTGTGTGTGTGTGTGTGTGTGTGTGTGTGTGGTAGAGGAAGTGAGAGAGGTGAACTCAGTGTGTATCACACCTCATGCTCTCTTGTCTCCCTCCATTCACATCTTCCTGTATCTTTCCCATGATGAACCTTTAACTGATCTTGTCTCCTCTAGTAGCTCCGACTGGAACTTGTTCAAGTTATCAGGGTGTGTTTAGCACCCTGGGTGAGCAATACCTGTGTTTATGTACATTACCGCTAAATCACAAATTATAAAGAATGTTAAATAAGAAAGAAAATGCTAAATAAACAGGGCATTAAACACACTCTATACAGCCTCTCACACGGGGCACCATTATATTGGGAATTAATAGAGTTTAATTACTTTCTGTAATTATTAATGAGTAAATGACAATGTATTCCGATCAATAATTTCAAGTCTTCATAAATGACTTAACCATTGCTTACAGTAATTTACTGTTAATAACCAGATGTGAATCCCAAACACTTGTAAACATTCTTTGGAAAATTAAGAGACTTTCTTGATGGCATGCTCAGGGTGGGATTTGTCAAATTCTGAGAATTCATTGGGATTTTGTCATTTTTGACTGGATAAAAAAACAAAGAAGATGAAGATATTAGAAGTATTTTTTATATATTATGTGATTAGAAAAAAATACATGATGAAAATCTGGATGTTGGCTGAAGTTGGTGGGAGAAAGATGCAGGATTAAAGAGGAACTCCTCCAAAGGTTGTCAAACGCAGTGGCGGAGCCAAAGTCCGCCTGGGAGATGGTCCAATACCGACTATTGGACGACATTGTAAAGTCAAAATAATATTTCAGATTATTGGTAGAACTTTACAGTTAGTTGTAGCTGCCATTCACAATCTAACCCTCCATATTCTAAACATATCTTCATCACCAGGTTCAGATTCACTGAGCTGTTGATACTATCGTGTCTGAAAGGGTCGGTTATGTTGGCAAATCTTCTATTTTTTCCTGTTCCTATACGTCAGGAGGAGCATCTGACTCCCCCATGTCTCCCAACGACTCTCCAAGTCGTCCCCGTCACTCAGCTTCACCTCATTGATTCCCGATGTACACCAGGAAAGTCTTTCTCCCTCACCGTCTCCGGCGAGCAGCGTTTCTCAAGCCCTGGTTTGTTTCCAGGGCTCAGATATTTCAGGCCCAGTTTACGCCGCCTACGCTCGTGTCAGAAATGCTTTCCAAGCAGAGATGGTCTGATAATGTTCTCCATGGTTAACCCCTCTGCTGCTGGCGCCTTCGGCCTGTTTACATGTCAACACTAGAACTCCGTGGGCCGGGGCATTCTCTTTAGGCGCTGCTTTCCTCTGACAATAAATCAAAGCGGAAAATTCCACAGGAAATTTTGTGCTCCTGCCTCGCTGATCATTTAATCTCCTTTCATCTCCTCCATGAGGGGCCTCTCCCGTCCCCTCTGCATGGCACATCTCTTCAGGTTTTTGCAATTTATTCGGAAACGGTCAGCGGAATCGTTAACAAAAGTCATAGCAACCTATTCCCGAATGTTCTGCACGTTTTGATGTGCTTTTTGTGTCCGTGCTGCAAACGGACGCTGATCTCCTTTGATCTCCTTCATGAGGTGCATCTCCCGTCCACGTTGTATGGGACATTTTTGTTTGTAGTATTTTGGGATTCATTCGGAAACGGTTAACTGAATCGTTAAAAGCAGTCGTATCAACATATTCCCCAACATTTGGCACGTTTTGATGTGCTTTTGTGTCCGTGCTCCGAACTGGTGCAGGACTAGTTACTCACATAATAATAATAATGATAATAATAATGATAATAATAATGATAATAATAATAAAAATCAAACGGCCACCTAGGATAGTAATCTTTGGGCCTTGCCACTAAGGCAGGCACAAGATTTATCTTGAAGGCTCCATATACACAACGTTAGGTTTCTTATGACACAAGCTTTTTGAAAACAGCTCTCAAGGTGACACTTTCAGAAAAAACTGACTTCATGAAAACAGAGGGGAAACGTAACTTTTTTTTTTTTTTTTTTTTAAACACACTGATTTTCTCCTGTTTTTCCGACACGGTGCTCAGAGCCACTGAAAATCCAACTTTTTGAAAACGGCTCCCATGGTGGACGTTTTTGAAAATGCTCTGGCTCCGCCTCCGTAGAAAAAAAGAGGGGAAACGCAACCTTTAAAAAATGCTTGCCCTGGTCACCACGGCCGTAGCAAATAGTTGTTCTGCACATGCTCAGTAGATGGACAATAAGAAGAACGTTTGCTAACTTTATTGTTCTCAGCGTTTCTGCCGTTTCCCTGGAAACGGACATCGTTTTCAAAACGTTTAATGAACCAAAACTGGAAAAATTTGACGTTTTGACTTGAAACGTGGCCGACAGTGAAGCACAGTTGCATCATGGGAGTTGTAGTCTTCATGAACCAACAAAGTGAAAGCTTGAATCCTGAACTGTGCTCACCTGTGCAGGTGTGATGGTGCGACTGTCTTCCTCAACACGAGCCATTATCATCCGGGGCTAAGTGACGTTAACATGAGAAGTTATGAAGTATTAAAGAGAGGAAGGGAAGGAAAAGGCCCAGAGCGTGACGGCAGACGGGGTTTTGTTCTCACTCTGGCCCATTAAACCGACATTAAACGAGCCCAGCTGAGTTTCTCTCTCCTCACCTTCCAGTTGGAGAAAGAAAGAAGCTCCGGCTTGTGTTTGGCTGCATGTTGAGGCTTGTGAGGCAGCTGATAGGAAACCAGGCTGCAGGACACTGTGTGTGTGCGTGTGTGTGTGTGTGTGTGTGTGTGTGTGTGTGTGTGTGTGTGTGTGTGTGTGTGTGTGTGTGTGTGTGTGTGTGTCTCTGTTCTCTCTCGTCTCATTTCATTTCATGGAGGTTGATCACAGGCTGCCGTGTGACCAGAGACACTGCGTCGCTCCGCCCTGTCAGAGACGTTCACGTCTCCTCACAGCGTCGCTTAACGTTCATTTAACACGTGAATGTGTGTGTGTGTGTGTGTGTGTGTGCGTGTCATGTAAGAAGCCTTTATGCTAAATATAAATATGTTGGTCACGCAAAGAACATTTTTCTGTGTCCCAGGAGAGGATTTTTATTGTTACGTTTACATTTTTGAGAAGAAATCAAGAAAAAAACTTTCCACCAAATGAGCAATTTGATTAAACTTCTCCTCCTCCTCCTCCTCCTCCTCCTGTTCTCCTCCTCCTCCTCCTGGTCTGGTCGGTCCAGAAACCTTCAGTATTCTAAGTTTCTAGCTCCTCCTTGATTTTCCTCCATTTGAATATTGGATCATAGGAGCTACATTCAGAATCTGCTGTGTCTGTGTGAGCTGGACTGGCTCCGCCCACACATGACCATCTTGGGAAGAGGAGGAAGTACTTCCTCTCGTGGTGCCATGTGCCAGAGCAGAGCTGCCTAATTGTGGGAGGAGTCAAAGGGAGGAGCCTACCTTGATTGTGATTGGCTAAACCCCCGATGACACTATATAGGGTTTGATTTCTGATTGGCTGGTTGGAGCAACACACTTTTTAAAACCTGAAACAAGCTAGGGACAGAGAGGACAGACTGTCTTCACTTCTGGGACGTCAGTCCAGGTATGGGGACGAGTAGTACTGCTGGAGAACCTGTAGGAGGTGAAGTTTACATAATATGACCTTTAAAGTTTCATGTTAACCAACATGCTGGTTCAGAAGAACTTTCAGGAAATCCATCTCCAGCTCTAAAACCAATAAAAGAAAAGTGGTGAGGAGAGGAAATGAAATCAAAGCCAACTGCAGAAAGCAGACGCTCTTTGAGTTTGGCCACTTGAGTCAAATCCTTCGAGCTTTTCACCGAGTAAAAGACGTACAAGTCTAAAGTGATGATCCAAAAGTACTTCAGTTCAAATGTTAAGAAATGTAGACGAGGGTCTTTTAATAAGGACTTATGAATAATCTGCCCTCATATCGGCTCTTTGTACCAGATCAGAGTCGGATCCGAAAGACTTTCCTCACTCGATGAATCTCGGACCAGTCAGACCTGCTGCAGAGTTAATGTGAATCTACTCCCAATGTTTCTGGAGCAAACAGCAGAAATCAGCGCGCCGCGTCAGACCCGATGATGAACGGAGGAACGCCGTGTTCGAGCGCTTTTACTGCCGTTCCCATGGTCCGGCCTCCCGCCGCCTCCTGCCACTCGGTTATGTAACACACATTTCTTCTTTAGTGCACATAAACAAAGTTGGAGGGAGCCGTAACGTCGCCGAGCTGCCGCGGACTCTCTGCTCAGTCATTTCTAAAACCGGAGCACATTGCCGTCAGGGCGTGTGTGTTAGTGTGCGTGGGAACGCATTTCAAAACAAACGGAATGAGGATCTTTTATCTTTGGGAAAGTAGTTGAAATACGAGTCTATACTTTAGCACAGAAATCCATGTCAGTCGTTATAAAGTAGTGGAACACTTCACGCTGCCTTCTGGACGTTCCTCGGTTTGAAAAAAAGAACTCGGGTCTCAGTGCTGCCCCCTGGAGGTTCCTAGGTTTTCTACCAGCAGAATGGAGGCAGAACTTTCGGCTGTCGGGCTCCACCCATGCGTGATATGACCCCTTTAAAGTTTTGCACCTGTTGTGGCACAGAGTACACAACAGTATACGCAAAAAACAAACGATTACTACAGACAATGGACTTTACTTATATAGCGCTTTACATCATTAGTCACATTCACCCATTCACACACCAATGGAGGCGGCCGCCATGCAAGGCGCCTAATCCACCCATCGGGAGCAATTCGGGGTTGAGTGTCTTGCTCAATGGCACTTCGGCCTGTGGACAGGCAGGGATGGGAATCGAACAAGCAAACATCCGATTGGGAGTCGACCGCTCCACCAACCGAGTGACAGTCGCCTCAACGTTTAGAAGATTTACTTGCAGTTACAGCAGCTGACCACTGAATAGACCTCAATGGAGTCAGGCAGCAGAGAGCACTCTACAGGGGGAGATTAAATTCCACCCTGGAAAACAGGAACGAGTTTTTAGTTGCTCCTCACTGTGGCGCCTCGTGCTTTATGTTGACATCCCTGGTTCAGACCTTTTCTTTCTCACTCTTTCTCCAAATATTCATGTCACCATTACGCGTCACTAAAGCCTTGTTTATATAAAAAAAAACAGTGAACTTTTGTTGTTGTTTTTTTTTGCTTGTTGAAGTGCAACACATTCAAAACGTGCCGGTCTTTGTCTCTGGATCCCGCTATCGAGGTCATAGGAAATTAATTTTCCCGCACGTAGATAAACAGTAACAATGATTCAGAGCGTTTATCAGAATGGAACAGCTCCCGTCCAGAAAAGTGAATGTTTCCTACATTTACTGCACCATCGTCTGCATACGAGGAGAACTTTTGTTTGAACGGACTCCGAGTGGACCGACACAGCAAAGGAGGTTTGTTTGTGTTCTCTCCTATTATGTAAATATATACAAGCACATCTCCATTGTTAAAAAAAAAAAGCTACCAATAGCCTTCCCTCAGATTTCTCGTAAATTGTTTGGTGAATCATTTTCATGTCACTTGTTTTTTAAGGACAATGATCTCAAGGCTGATTTAGAAACACGGTTCTCTCGTGGCTCGATGGCCACAAAGTCGCACTGCATTGTGGGATCTGTAGTTCCTAGCTGGTTCAAGCAATTTCCAACAGATTACCCGTCACACTGTACAACACAAGACTAGCGATTTTGATCCCCATGACTAAACACAGACCTCGTTAACGGAACAGTTCCCTCTCTGACAGTCCCATGATATCTCATCATAACAGGTACAACAACTGCAGGTGCCACAGATTCTATATGTACGGGAGAGAACGTGCCGACTGTCAAGAGAAAAGCCTCCAAGCACGACTCTACTGCTCATCCTACAAATGCACGATCCTGGATAATTAAACATGTAGACCCGCTGTTGTTATTAAACATGTAGACTATTGTTATCAAACATGTAGACTATTGTTATTAAACATGTAGACTATTGTTATTAAACATACAGGCTTAAATAAATAAGCATACAGACTGTTGTTATTAAACATGTAGACTGTTGTTATTAAACATGTAGACTGTTGTTATTAAACATGCGGACTATTGTTATTAAACATGTAGACTGTTGTTATTAAACATGCGGACTATTGTTATTAAACATGTAGACTGTTGTTACTAAACATGTAGACTGATGTTAATAGACACGTAGACTGAAATAAATAAACACACTGACGGTCTGTAGTAAACAAACATATAAACTGATGTAAATAAACACAGACGGTTTTTAGTAAACAAACATATAAACTGATGTAAATAAACACAGACGGTCTGTGGTGAAGCACCAATCGACTCGGTTAATCGGCCGGCCGGTCGGTCACACCGGTTCCGGGGAATCAGGGGATTTCCAGCCGGTGATTCGATGCCTACTTTCAGTTTGGTTCCTGCTGGATGTGTGCGGCCTTCCAGCTACTGGAGGAACATCTGCACTCAGAGAGGATGCGGAGTAACGCGTTACTCCAGTAACGGGCCAGCCTTACCTGCCTCCACCGTGTCGCTCAGGTCGTGGTTGGCGGCGGTCCGGGGAAACTCCTTCAGCTTGCGGCAGCTGAGGCTGAGCTGGCCGCTGGCCGCCGCCTCCTCCAGCGCCCGCTCCAGGCCGCGGTTCGGGGGCAGGCTGTGGGTCTGGAGGGTCTGGAGGGACGGGGACGGGGACGGGGCGAGCTGGGAGCCGAGCGCGGGGCGAGCCGACTCCGCTCCCAACGCCGCCATGGTTCTCCGCCTGTCGGCTGCGGCGGCGGGGCGCGTCCGGGTTATATCCGACAGAGAGCGAGGGAGGGCTGGGTGCGGGGCTCCGGCGGTCTGCGGGACGCTGCTTCCCTCCTGGCGAGACGTGCTGAGCCGCGCCGAGCCGTCAAGCGCGTCCGGGAACCTCCGGGATTGTCGCTACCGCGTCTGCGTCTCCGGCAGGCGGCGAGTCAAGCGGCAGAGCGGCGAGTGCGGCGCGACTTCCGGCAACGACTATCAAAATAAGATAGATAGACAGATCGATAGATAGATAGATAGATAGATAGATAGATAGATAGATAGATAGATAGATAGATAGATAGATAGATAGATAGATAGATAGATAGATAGATAGATGGATAGATAGATAGATGGATCACAATGTGATTAAAAAGTATAGAAATATGTGGGCACCTCAATAATGTAAAATGTTCTTTACGGATGTGAATTATAACTTCTCAAAGATCAGTAAATAACGACAGCAGGACTCAGACATCAATAAGCCAACCAACCCTATAAAAACAAAACCCTGAATAATGTAAATATCATTTGGTTT
>NC_137632.1:28517927-28555427 GCF_963383615.2 Lipophrys pholis | reverse complement strand
AATGATGAGATGAAATTTACCAGCAGGACAAACTGTTTCCTGTCTGTTCTTCCTGTTTCCTCTCTGTTCTTCCTGTTTCCTGTCTGTTCTTCCTGTTTCCTGTCTGTTCTTCCCGTTTCCTCTCTGTTCTTCCTGTTTCCTGTCTGTTCTTCCTGTTTCCTCTCTGTTCTTCCTGTTTCCTGTCTGTTCTTCCTGTTTCCTGTCTGTTCTTCCCGTTTCCTCTCTGTTCTTCCTGTTTCCTGTCTGTTCTTCCTGTTTCCTGTCTGTTCTTCCTGTTTCCTCTCTGTTCTTCCCGTTTCCTGTCTGTTCTTCCTGTTTCCTGTCTGTTCTTCCTGTTTCCTCTCTGTTCTTCCTGTTTCCTGTCTGTTCTTCCTGTTTCCTGTCTGTTCTTCCTGTTTCCTCTCTGTTCTTCCTGTTTCCTGTCTGTTCTTCCTGTTTCCTCTCTGTTCTTCCTGTTTTCTGTCTGTTCTTCCTGTTTCCTCTCTGTTCTTCCTGTTTCCTGTCTGTTCTTCCTGTTTCCTGTCTGTTCTTCCTGTTTTCTGTCTGTTCTTCCTGTTTCCTCTCTGTTCTTCCTGTTTCCTGTCTGTTCTTCCTGTTTCCTGTCTGTTCTTCCTGTTTCCTGTCTGTTCTTCCTGTTTCCTGTCTGTTCTTCCTGTTTCCTGTCTGTTCTTCCTGTTTTCTGTCTGTTCTTCCTGTTTCCTCTCTGTTCTTCCTGTTTCCTGTCTGTTCTTCCTGTTTCCTCTCTGTTCTTCCTGTTTCCTGTCTGTTCTTCCTGTTTCCTGTCTGTTCTTCCTGTTTCCTGTCTGTTCTTCCTGTTTCCTCTCTGTTCTTCCTGTTTCCTGTCTGTTCTTCCTGTTTCCTGTCTGTTCTTCCTGTTTCCTCTCTGTTCTTCCTGTTTCCTGTCTGTTCTTCCTGTTTCCTCTCTGTTCTTCCTGTTTCCTGTCTGTTCTTCCTGTTTCCTGTCTGTTCTTCCTGTTTCCTGTCTGTTCTTCCTGTTTCCTCTCTGTTCTTCCTGTTTCCTCTCTGTTCTTCCTGTTTCCTGTCTGTTCTTCCTGTTTCCTCTCTGTTCTTCCTGTTTCCTCTCTGTTCTTCCTGTTTCCTGTCTGTTCTTCCTGTTTCCTCTCTGTTCTTCCTGTTTCCTGTCTGTTCTTCCTGTTTCCTGTCTGTTCTTCCTGTTTCCTCTCTGTTCTTCCTGTTTCCTGTCTGTTCTTCCTGTTTCCTCTCTGTTCTTCCTGTTTCCTCTCTGTTCTTCCTGTTTCCTGTCTGTTCTTCCTGTTTCCTCTCTGTTCTTCCTGTTTCCTGTCTGTTCTTCCTGTTTCCTGTCTGTTCTTCCTGTTTCCTCTCTGTTCTTCCTGTTTCCTCTCTGTTCTTCCTGTTTCCTCTCTGTTCTTCCTGTTTCCTGTCTGTTCTTCCTGTTTCCTCTCTGTTCTTCCTGTTTCCTCTCTGTTCTTCCTGTTTCCTGTCTGTTCTTCCTGTTTCCTCTCTGTTCTTCCTGTTTCCTGTCTGTTCTTCCTGTTTCCTGTCTGTTCTTCCTGTTTCCTCTCTGTTCTTCCTGTTTCCTCTCTGTTCTTCCTGTTTCCTGTCTGTTCTTCCTGTTTCCTCTCCTTTGTTTGGGCGGAGCTGCTGCAGCCTGACGCCCGCCTCCTCCCGTCTCCACCCACCAGGGCCCGTCAGAATCAGAGTCCTGCAGGTGAGAGCTGTCCGTCCACCTTCGCTGCAGCGGGTCGGAACCGCCCACATGCCACGCTGCCACCAGCCACTACATTGTGACCAGTGACCTGAACAAGGAGGGAACTCTCAGTCCAGACAAAGTTTGTCGTGGAAACAACTCATGTGGAAGCGGTTCTGGCAAAGTGGAAAAACAGCTGTTTAACTGAGTGGTACCGCGGTACCGTGGTACCGGGTTCAGGTTGTGGTTCTGGTTGTGTCAGCAGCTGCCCGGTACTGGAGGCGTGGTGGTGAGCAGCAGGGACCTGAAGCAGGAGTTCAGACTGAGGACCAGGATGAGAGGATCCTGGAACTGGGCTCCACCCCGAGTCCAGATCATCTTCACCGTGCAGCCGCACCACAGGTCTGCATGACCTCTGACCCCCCCCCACCACAGGTCTGCATGACCTCTGACCCCCCCCCCCCCCCCCCACCACAGGTCTGCATGACCTCTGACCCCCCCACCACAGGTCTGCATGATCTCTGACCCCCCCATCACAGGTCTGCATGCCCCCCCCACCACAGGTCTGCATTCCCCCCCCCAGCTCTGCATGACCCCCCCCCCAGCTGCAGAGTGTTGCTGTTCTCTGCTGACCCTCAGGTGTTTCCTCCTGCAGACGCAGTGACGTCGTGGCGCTGCAGCACTTCCTGTGTGCAGGATGCGGGACGGAGGCGGAGCCTCAGCTCCGTCAGGAGGTTCCAGTCAATCTATTGAACAAACAAACAAATAAACAAGATAATGTTACAAACTTAGACGACAAAGTCAAAACTCATCCTTTGTGTTTCCATTTCAGGAACATTTTGCATTAACGTAGAAAATAATGAATTGAGCATGTTGGGCCACTAGTGGGAGCTGTTTGTATTTAACCTGCGTGAAGAGAACACGCCGCTGTAAACATCAACAATGGGAGTCCAGAGTTGCTCCGAGCAACGTTGTCATGGAAACGGAATCCCAAAACAAAACTCAAGCTGTCGCCTAAGTAATTTGTGTTTGATGTGTGTAGTTGAAGTGGCGACAAAGAGAGGAAAATTAATAAATAAATGAATAAATAAATAAATAAATGAATAAATAAATAAATAAATAAACAAACAAACCGTGAAACAGTCACATGAACAAAAACAAACAAAGGAGAAACTCGACTATAATCTGATGATAGAGGAGGAAGATCCTCTATAATCTGATGTTAGAGGGGGAAGATGCTCTGTAATCTGATGTTAGAGGAGAAACATGCTCTATAATCTGATGTTAGAGGAGGAATATGCGCTATAATCTGATGTTAGAGAGGGAAGATCCTCTATAATCTGATATTAGAGGGGGAAGATGCTCTATAATCTGATGTTAGAGGGGGAATATGCGCTATAATCTGATGTTAGAGAGGGAAGACCCTCTATAATCTGATGTCAGAGAGGGAAGGTGCTCTATAAGCTGATGTTAGAGGGGAATATGCACTATAATCTGATGTTAGAGAGGGAAGATCCTCTATAATCTGATATTAGAGGGGGAAGATGCTCTATAATCTGATGTTAGAGGAGGCAGATTCTCTATAATCTGATGATAAAGGGGGCTGATGCTCTATAATCTAGAGGAGGCCGGTGCTCTATGATCTGGTTTTAGAGGAGGAGCTGCTCTATATTCTGGATGTTAGAGGAGGATGGTGCTCTATAATCTGGACGTTAGAGGAGGAAGACGCTCTATAATCTGGACGTGTTGGATTGTGGACGCTGCAGATTACCCTAACATGTGTTTATTCTGTTTTCACAAACTGTTTCCTGGATAAAAAATGTCCCCGACGCTCTGGGATCCAGAAACACCCAGAAGGACTGAGTTCTGCGACGGCTTCTCTCGTTCACCTCCACATCGTCCTCAGGAGGATTTCTAACTGTGACTCGCTGACGGACCTTCTGTCAAATGTCTTTTATTCAACTTCATTTTGGACAAGAGTCTCTTATTATCTCATTTCCTGTGGAAATATTTTCAGTGTGAAAGGTCCGAGCTCAGAAAGCCTCTGGTGTTTGCATGTTCTCCCTGAACTCCAGACACTGACATGGACCGGATCTAATATTATTACATTTAGAGAGACGAGATGGTTTAAACTCGTCTGGTGAACAAGAGTCGTCATCCTCTTCTTCATTTCTTCATCATTTCTTCTGAAAGAGCCCAAGATGAAAATTACTTCAGCCTTATTTTGTTGCAGCTGAAGTTTGAGGTGGAAGTTCCACACACACACACGCACGCACGCACGCACGCACGCACGCACGCACACACACACACACACACACACACACACACACACACACACACACACACACTGAAGTTGCATCAGGTTGATGTTGTTGCAGCTAATTATCGTCTCTGATCCTCGGAGGATTTTATTAAGGACTTTATTGTGAAGGACTCACAGTTTATTCTCACCTTCTCAGATTAAAGCCACACCATGTCTCCTCGGAGGTTTTCACTCCTCATTTCCTGCTTCTACGGGAGCAGGGCGCCCCCCTGAGGCCAAACTGGAAACTTCAGGACCTGTTTACTCCACAAACCTCTCCAGTGAAAACACAAAACCTCGGTTGTAAACTTTTATGAAAGGAAAATACAAAGACTTTCCACTGGAAGTGTTGTGGTGTAAACCGGACCTCAAACAACTCATTTGTTGACTTCTGCATTATTTGTTTTATATATTTACACATTATAGAATAACCGTCATATAAAATGCAAACGATTTGTCAAGTCGCATACAAACGGACGAGCTGTGATGTTTTCAGTTCAATTCTACTTTATTTCTAAAGCTCAAACTACAACACGGTCATTTCAAGGCTCTTTTATTTTGTTTTGTTTGTGAGACCTGCAGCAGTGGAAACGGTCCAGGGTTTCCTCGAGCAGCTCCAACTGGACGCTCATATTGAAGCGATGTGAGCTCTTGTGTTTGTTCAGCAGAAAGTTCTGGCTCAACCAGGCTTTTGTGTCTCACAGCCACAGGTTTGTGTGTCATCTGCATACTTCATGGAGTGTTCCCTGATACTACTCCTACAGAAAGCAGGTATAATGTGAAAAGTACAGGTCCTAAGACAGAACCCTGTGGAACTCCCATGAAGGAAGTGAAATCAGTCTCCTATAGGAAGCCTGTATCACATAGAGTATGATGGTTCCACTGTTGATCTCCTTTTAAATAAAGCTTTTACTGTTTTAATTCCACTTTTTAATCATTTCCTGTTATGTCTCATTCGTTTCAATGTATTTCTTATATTTTTGTCATGTTATTGTATCATTTCGTCAATCGTCCTTTTTTCTCAACAAGTAAATAAACAACAGTCCAGTTAAATGTTGAGTTACAACCACAGATTAAACTGCAATGAAGCGAGGATGTGAGGCTCCGTTTACATGTTTACATGTTTACATGTTTGTTGTTCAAAGTGAAAATGCAGCGATTTTGTAAAATGATGTAGTTTGCATGTAGGGCCACTAGTTGGCGCCGTCAGTTGTTTTCGTAATGAAACAGAAGAAAGAAAATACAGAGATCCATGAAATCCATTATTCAGCCAGTTAAAATTGTTAAACCTTCATAAAATATATTATAGTATTCTGCAGATTCTGTGCAAAATAGATTTACAACCAGACAAAGTACCGAGAACTTAACAGGAACAAAACAAAACAAAACTAAAAGAACTTGGTACCAAAGTAAGGGAACGATGCATTTCAGTTCCTTTAAGGAAAAAACTTCCTGAAGGAAGTTCCTCGTCACACTCAGACTAACTGGTATTTCCAGCATTTTATTTTGGCGGGACATCCCCGGTTTGTTGACGTCTCAGCGTCCCAGAACCTCCTGAAGGTTCCCGAGGCTTCGTGTCACAAGATCCCGTTTGTCCTCTGGATCTCTGCACATCTGGATTCTCTGAGGAAAAAGCTTCAGTTTCACTCCATCCAGACTTTCTCCAGGATTCAAGGCTCTTTCCTTGACAAACTCTGGAGCTTTTTCAAATGTTGATGTTCTGGCTGGAACTGCCGCCATCTTGGATATCCCACAATCCCTTGGGGCAGGTTTCCCAAGATGGCGTCAGTCAGGAACCATCAACAGTTTGATGGTTTGTCTGGAAACTTCTGGACTTTATTGTGAAGGATTGAGGAACCTGCAGGTTGGAATACAAAGAAGTGACGTAGGAGAAAACCACTGAGAGTGGAGAGGCTCAGTAAACCTCTTTGTCTTTAGTCGTTTTCATTGTTTGATATTTTCACTTTGCTTCTAATTTGAAATGGAAAATGATTATTGAGATAAAGAGAAAGAATATAGAAGTTAAGCGTCTCGCTACTCATGTTATTCTGATATTTGGAAACTTTTACTCAGTATTGTTTTGTACCAGTTATTTTTATCACAATGAATTAACTTCCGTACATTTAAAAGGAAAATGTTCTGTTTTCACGTGAAAACACAGATGGGGCCCAAACTTGGTCATTTTATTTTGTCCGTTTATGCGAAGACTTCCTGAAAGCTGTAAAGTGAGCTGACATCTCACACACACGTTTCTTTTTTTGTTTTGGCAATAAATTAGCATTAATCTAAATGAATGAAACTTTTCTATTTTATTGCATTGAATTGTTTTTAGTTTTTTTGTCAAAGAATGAAAATTAAAAAAAAAAATGTAGTTGATTGTGTCGATGCAGGAACTTTGTTGAAGATGATTTTGTTTAAAACACACACACACACACACACACACACACACACACACACACACACACACACACACACACACACACACACACACACACACACACACACACACACACACACACACACACACACGGTTCCTTGGAGGTTTAAGTTGCATCACTGTGGATAATGTTTACTGTTCGCTTCGTTCACACTTCATCATGATCATCATGGCGTCTCCTCCTCTGAGGTGTGACTCCAATCAGAGGTGTGAGAGACGCCACCGCTCACACACCATGATGCAACCTGTGTGTGTGTGTGTGTGTGTGTGTGTGTGTGTGTGTGTGTGTGTGTGTGTGTGTGTGTGTGTGTGTGTGTGTGTGTGTGTGTGTGTGTGTGTGTGTGTGTGTGTGTGTGTGTGTGTGTGCGCGTGTTTAGTTGAGAAACGTCTTTTCAGATATTTCTCTCTCTGAAAAACCACAAAGAAATCTAATAAAAACAGGCGATTTAAGACCACAGAGGTCCCGCCTGAATCTGAGAGAAGTCTTTCAAGGGTTTTTAATTTATTTACCAAACAGCGGTGAGGAGCTGATGGAGCTGATGGTGCTGATGGAGCTGATGGAGCTGATGGTGCTGATGGAGCTGATGGTGCTGATGGAGCTGATGGAGCTGATGGAGCCGCCACCTGCGTCTGCGTTTCAGGAGATCAGATGACGTGTTGAGCTGCCGACTGTTTCAGTCGTATCAAGCGTTTGGGGTTAAGTTGGGTTTGTATTACGAGCTCTCTGTCGAGTCCTCCATGGGGTTAAGAGTCCTCCATGGTGTTATGGGTCCTCCATGGTGTTATGGGTCCTCCATGGTGTTACGAGTCCTCCATGGTGTTACGAGTCCTCCATGGTGTTATGGGTCCTCCATGGTGTTATGGGTCCTCCATGGTGTTACGAGTCCTCCATGGTGTTACGAGTCCTCCATGGTGTTATGAGTCCTCCATGGGGTTATGAGTCCTCGGTGTTATGAGTCCTCCAGTCCTCCATGGTGTTATGAGTCCTCTGTGGTGTTATGAGTCCTCCATGGTGTTATGAGTCCTCCATGTGGTTATGAGTTCTCCATGGTGTTATGAGTCCTCCATGGTGTTATGAGTCCTCCAGTCCTCCATGGTGTTATGAGTCCTCCAGTCCTCCATGGTGTTATGAGTCCTCCATGGTGTTATGAGTCCTCCAGTCCTCCATGGTGTTATGAGTCCTCTGTGGTGTTATGAGTCCTCCTCTATGGTGTTATGAGTCCTCCATGGTGTTATGAGTCCTCCAGTCCTCCATGGTGTTATGAGTCCTCCATGGTGTTATGAGTCCTCCATGGTGTTATGAGTCCTCCAGTCCTCCATGGTGTTATGAGTCCTCCATGGTGTTATGAGTCCTCCATGGTGTTATGAGTCCTCCAGTCCTCCATGGTGTTATGAGTCCTCCATGGGGTTATGAGTCCTCCATGGTATTGGACGAATCCTCTGCCCAGGCCGAGGCTCTGCAGAACCTCTCAGCAGGACGTCCAGGTTGTTTGGAAGGTTTGAAAGACTGCATGACTCAGACTGAAACATTCTCCTAAACATAAACACGGTGGGTTAGACACTGGTGATGTTTCAAATGACATATTCTGCTGCGACACCACATGCTGTTCACACTACAAAGCCTCTGTGGTCAGATGCTGCCTGAACACGACAGGAAGTGGTTTGACAGGAAGTGGTTTGACAGGAAGTGGTTTGCTGCCTGTTCACACTCGTCTTTGGGGTCATCGCCTGTGGTCGAGTCACGTGAAACAACCGAAACCTGAAAACCTGTGGCCCATCTCACGAAACCCTCCAATCATTCGCAACTACGAGGCCTTTCACATTCAGAGAGTCTGGGACTCGGGTTACTTGGGAGGGGGCGGAGCCTGGAATTTTCACCCCTTCATTTGGTTTGTTCACGTTCACTTTCGAGACTTGCAGAGCGGATCAAACCTCCTGGAAAACCTCACGCACAGACACCGGCTGCTGGCTAGGGGGCGCTGTCACCTGACACAAACACTGACCAGAGAGGAAGTGAGGAAGAAACACGGCTCATTGATTGGTCTGGACCGAAAGAGGAAGTCCCGCCCCTTTAGCCCGTGGTGGCGAGGCTAGTTAGCTCATAGCTAATGGGTAGCTACAAACAACCGCGATATAAAGTCTTCAGACCAGATATGAATGACTCTTCCTCTCTACTTCTTCCTCTCTTCGTCTTCCTCTCTACTTCCTCTCTTCTTGCTCTCTTCGTCTTCCTCTCTTCTACCTCTCTTCTTCCTCCTCTCTTCGTCTTCCTCTCTTCGTCTTCCTCTCTACTTCCTCTCTTCTTGCTCTCTTCTACCTCTCTTCGTCTTCCTCTCTTCTTCCTCCTCTCTTCGTCTTCCTCTCTTCGTCTTCCTCTCTACTTCCTCTTCTTCCTCTCTTCCTCTTCCTGTCTTCTACCTCTCTTCGTCTTCCTCTCTACTTCCTCTCTTCTTGCTCTCTTCCTCTTCCTCTCTTCTTCTTCCTCTCTACTCCACGTCTGCCCACCAGATATTTTCCAACTGTTTCTTTCTGCGTCTGCTTCTGATTCGGGCGGCTAGCTTTGGTTGTTTACTACCCAGAATGCATTGCTCTCTAGGTCACGTCCTCTCTCCCCGCCTATTGGAAACATCATCTACAAGCGAAGTGAGAACCAGCATTTCAAGGGGGCCAGACATCTTATTGGCTCCGGTTCAGAGTTTCACGTCAACCAAAGGAAACAGTTTGTCCATGAAGAGCCTCTGGTCCGGATCAAACGGGGAAGTGAAAATGTCCTAAGACTCCAAAATACTTCAACTCGTCCCCCTGGAGAAGGTGCACCTTCCCTACCTGGAGACGACACCCTGTCCAGGAGAATCAGGAACTGAAGCAGCGACAAGGTACAACCCTGGCGGAGGCCGATTGAATGTCAAGTATAGGACGTAGGAAGTACAAAGACCGGGTAGACAGGGTTCCAGTACTCCTTGGGTCATTTTCACCTCCCACAAGACCTGGATCAGTCATTGTGGACATTTATGGACTTCTGCTTTCTGCATTTCGGTAAAGAACCAGGTCCTGGTCACAAGAACCAAAACACGCTTCTTTCTTGTATTTGCTCTTAAAAAGTTTCCCGTCCACATGGGTAACATCTGCGTCCAGGCGACACCGTGAAATCTACTCTAAATGATGGAGTACAAGTATCAGGCCTATAGGTGGCGCTGTAACACTGTCACAGAAATACACCAAAAAGGGAGAGGAAGACAGGGAGTACGCAAAAATGGAGAAATTGACTAATCCGACATCAGTAGCGTCTGCAGCTCCATCTGGAGCAGGTAGTCTGCGTTGTTGTTGTTGTTGTTGTTGTTGTTGTTGTTGTTGCTGCTGTGTCAAAGCCGAGGTCAAGCGTTCTAATTTCTATACTCGCAAACCCGTTTTCAAAAACACATTTTCAGGCCTCAGAAACTTGAAGCGGCGTTGTTGTGTGGGCGGAGCCTAAATATTTCAGGAAGCATAATCTCAGTCCCGTCAATCAGGTTTGAGACGTTTTGGTAAGTCAACATGGAGAGCACACGATCAGACAATCAAAGTGTCAGAACAACGTTTTTCACTTTATTGTCCTAACGTGTCTATTAATTTAAAATATGGGCAGGTCCATCTTCAGTAATCTCGTGTGGAGGAGGGACGGACGGAGAAAGCTGATTGGTCGAGGAGGGAGCGTGCGAGGCGAGGAGAGAGAGAGAGCGAGGAGAGGAGTTAAGCTGTGGTGAGCAGGAGAGTCTGGTGAGAAAGCTGCAGCTCTCCCATCATGGCCGTCCTGGACGCAGCAGAGCTCTGCTTCCCGCTGCTCCACAACAGCTCCTGCAGGAAGCCGCTGGCCCACTGGTCCGAGGCCGTGCTGGTCAACATCCTGCTGTCCTTCATCTCCCTGACCACCGCCGCGCTCAACCTGCTCGTCATCATCTCCGTCTCCCATTTCAGGCACAGATACACTCGTCCAGTTCAAACGCTCACAGGGAAGGGTTGCTGGTTCCCCGACTTCGTACATTTCTCAACGTCTGATGGAAGTTGTGTGACTTGCAGGAACCAGGGGGGAAACTAATGTCCTACTGGTTTCCTGCAGGACCGCCCTAATGGAACTATAATATATTGTAATATATAGGAAAATATATTGTAATAAATTAAATAATATATTTCCATATATGGTCAATTACTGCTTATATTTATGCATATATTTTTCAGTATGGATAACAAAATGTATTGAGTGTATTATCACATATATATATATCTCAATATATATATATATACTGTATATATATATTTTTTTTTTTCTTTCTTTTTTTTTTCAATAAACCAATAAATACTGAGTATTTCAACAAAATATATCTTTTTAAATATTTTCTTTGTGTGAGGTCAGGACCGCCAAACCTCAGTTTCTGCAGTTTGCCGAAGTGGTTTTTGTGGTTAAAACGAAGCTTCTGTGTCCCTGCAGGAAGCTCCACACTCCCACTAACAACCTGCTGCTCTCTCTGGCCGTGTCAGACTTTCTCGTAGGCCTCGTCTCCATGCCGGTGGCCATCTACAAGAAGACCTCCTGCTGGGCTCTGGGGGACTTGGTGTGCACGCTCTATAATTACCTGTCCTACATCATTACCAGTGCGTCGGTGGGAAACATGGTGTTCATATCGGTGGACCGCTACATGGCGATCTGCGACCCGCTGCACTACCCCGGCAGGGTGACGGTGACCCGGGTGCGGGTGTGTGTGTGTGTGTGCTGGCTCGGCTCGCTCCTCCACAGCACCTACATCCTCGTGGACGACCTGGTCCAGCCGGGCCGCCACCACGTCTGCTCTGGCGAGTGCGTCATCGTCGTCAACTACGTCGCCGGCACCGTGGACCTGGTGGTGACCTTTGCCACTCCCATCGCCGCCATCTTCGTCCTGTACTCCCAGGTGTTCGTGGTGGCCGTGTCCCAGGCCCGCGCCATGCGCTCTCACGTGCACGGCGTCCGGACGCGGCTCACGGCGAAGAGCTCGGAGCTGAAGGCGGCGTGGACGCTGGGCGTGCTGGTGTTGGTGTTTCTCATGTGCTTCTGTCCGTATTACTGCGTCTTCCTGGTGGGAGGCGACCTGCTCAACGTCTCCTCGGAGTTTTACCTGCTCTTCCTGTTCTATTCCAACTCCTGCCTGAACCCGCTGATCTACGCCCTGTTCTACCCCTGGTTTAAAAAGGCCCTGAGGATCATCGTGACGCTGCAGATTCTGCGGGACAGCTCGTCTGAGGCCAACGTGCTGTAGAGACGACCAGGGAAGCTCTCTGTTGTTTAGAAAGACCTGTTCTTAGATCTATCTATATATATCTATAGCGTGGCACACTCACGGACTGCATTTTCTTCTTTTTAATGACCATAAAGTCTATTCCGATTCTGTTTATCAAGATGATTTAATACAGTATGAAGCAAAATAGAACATAAAGTTTAAGATGGTATCCGTACAAATATTAAGTCAACTCTCAGTGTGTTGCTGTAGACCACACGTGTCGAACTCCAGGCCTCGAGGGCCGCAGCCCTGCACGTTTTGCATGTCTCCCAGCTTCAACACAGCTGATTGCAATGAGCAGCTCGTTATCTGGCTTTGTGCTGAATGTGATGATGAACCATCAGGACATTCAGGGGAGGGAGACATTGAAAACGTGCAGGGCTGCGGCCCACGAGGATCTGAGTTTGACACCCCTGCTGTAGACTGTTACTGTATCAGACACTTTAAACCCCTTTTTTATGTACTGGTGTGGTTTTTGAATGAATAAATAAAGGACATGCTTGAACTAAATCTGTGCTCCTTGATTTAACCCTTTATGGACCTATTTGGTCATTTCCACATGTTTATTACCTTTGAATCATTTGCACGATGAGAACGAGACAAGTCTTTCTAAAATATATAGACTATGAAAGAATGAAGGCAAACTCTCTGAATCACCTGCATGAGCAGACAATAGCAAAAGAGTAAAGTAGAAATCTTCAACAAAGCAAAGTTTAGGACCACAGGAAGTGAACATTTCAGTAAAATGGGGGCTGTATGTCATCATTTTGGTTGATATTTGCTTCTTGCTTTTAGGACAAATTGAGTTTATAAGTTAATCTTCTTTGTGCTCTCTTTCATTCAGAAGATTGAAAACTTTTGTTGTGCATTGTATTGTTTTGCTTTTGTTTTTTAACTTTAGTATATTTAGTTGAAAATTAAAAAACTAAAGTGGAGCAACAAGCACGGGAGCTGACGGACTGTCTTCACTTCTGGGGCTTCACACTGGCTGTGGGGACAGATTACTGGTAAACCATTACAACGTCAACTTGACATAATAAGGGACTTTAAAACTGACTTCAGTCATGCATATTAATGCAGCCTGGCCTCATTCCAGTTCATGAGAAGTAATCGGTATCGCTGCTCATTGATTGGAGAACACAATCTTTTCAGATGAAGAGTGGGAAGTGGTTTTCAAAGAGGGAAACACAATAGGCAGCCGTTCCACTAGAGGGAGTTTGACGGGACTGGATGAGGTTTTTCAGGATTACTGTTACAACTGATCAGTGCTGGAGCGGCTGTGAATATATTCTGGGTTTACCCAAAGAATACTGAACTACAAAAACAAATCCAACCATGTTTGGACCAATCACACAAAGACCTTAAAACCATCTTACTCCATCCTGGGAACAGGACCAGTATAGCGAGTGTGACGAGGACGGAAACAGCCGGACAGAGCCGGCCGAGAGACAGGCGCTGATTTTGATACAGATCAGGGAACGGAGGAATCGGAGAACATTGATGAACCGGAACATCAGAACCCAGAGATCACAGACAAACCAGTAACACCAGAACTGAAGCCCAGGATATATTGCTGTGACCAGGTGCAGACAATCACACACATCAGGACGGAGCAGCAATCAGACACCAGAAGGGGAAGTCAAGGAGCCTGAAGCATATCGACGGTGTCTATATACTGGCTCACTATGTAGTGACAGGAGAGTGAAATCATCACCGATTAGCATTACTTTCCTTTTTTGTGGATTTGTATTGACCTCTGCTGACAAAATACAAATGAAGTCAACCAATATTGCAAAAAACTTTCAGCGCTGTATTCCAAATGTCTTTTGTTTTGATTCATTGCAGGACTGGGCCTTCATTAAGTTCCTGTACGTGCTCAGGGTGAGCAGTGCACATGCAGGACTTTGGCTGATAGTTCTAGTAGCAGGGCCATTTCACAGTAAATTGAAAGTGAAACTTATGGGATCTTTCCACCCCCCCACACCCCCCCAGCTCCAGCCCTGCCGATAAACATTCCATCCTGGATGACGACTTTGGTTCGGCCCGGAAAAGTTTCTACAACTCCACCCACACCGCCGTTGCACAATATTGTAACGGAGAAGCAGCAGAGCAGTCGAGGTAAGTCAAGCTGAGCAGCGCTGGAGGAATATCATTAAACTGAGAGGAGCCACACGGTGTGTGTGTGTGTGTGTGTGTGTGTGTGTGTGTGTGTGTGTGTGTGTGTGTGTGTGTGTGTGTGTGTGTGTGTGTGTGTGTGTGTGTGTGTGTGTGTCTGTGTGTGTAGTTGGGGGGGTTTCCTGTCAGGCTACTTCAGACACAAGAGTTGAGCGACGCCACATTTTGGCGAGCAACATCATACGAGCAAAACAGCCAAACTAAATTCTTTCTGGGAGCTAGAGGGACTTGTCAGCAGATGCAGAAGCAGGAATTGAGAGGAACTGAGAGGATCCACGAGGCCGGCCCCACCCTCCTCCGGTAGAAACATCCGTCACTACTTTGTCGGGAAAAAGATAATTATTTCGTTAAGCTAAAATGACAAGATGGACCTAATTCAGCTACTGAGCATCTTCTAACATCCAGATTATAGAGCATCTTCATCCTGTAAACATCCAGATTATAGAGGATCTTCCCCCCTCTAACGTCCAGATTATAGAGGATCTTCCCCCCTCTAACGTCCAGATTATAGAGGATCTTCCCCCCTCTAACGTCCAGATTATAGAGCATCGTCCTCCTCTAACATCAGATTATAGAACATCTTCCTCCTCTAAAATCAGATTATAGAGCAGGAGAATTGTAAATCTGAGTTATATTTAAAACGTCATAATTCTGAGTTTGGAAACAAGGTGCAACATCTCAGTGCTGGAAAAGTAAACTCCAAGGTGAGGGTGTTTTATGGTTTTACGTTGCAGTAATTCCTCGGGACTCGCAGCACATAAACACACACAGACATCATAAGCTGCTGTTTTCCAGTAAATGTGTGTGGCAGGTTTATGACAGTGTGACTACTGACTGACCTGTGGGTTTAAATGTGACAGTGAGGGAAGCAGCTCAGAAGATCGGAGGAACATCTCAACATGGCTTCTTCTTCTACGTCCACCAACGTGGGAAACATGGTGGTGGTCACCCACGTGCTCCCGGCGGCTGCCACCGGGGGGCAGCAGTCGTTGTCGGAAAGAGGCCGCAGGTTCAGGAGGGGACAGCCCAAGGCGCTCGGGGTAAGATTGTGATAACAGACTTCGTCTCCTGGATTCAAACGGGCAGAAATAGATGGAAATATCACAGCTTGTGATCTGGGTCTTGTCTTAGAACCAGGACAGGCTGTGATGTGTGTGTTACAGTGGTTATACTCAGTTTGTGAGGACCATCAGCAGAACCAGGGGGCGACACACACACACACACACACACACACACACACACACACACACACACACACACACACACACACACACACACACACACACACACACACACACACACACACACACACACACACTCCTTACGAAATGTGTTGCTGAAGTTGCTTGTTCTCTGTCATCATTTGCTCAAACTCTAAAAATCATGTTCCTCTTTTGTTGTTGCTTCTTTATTAATTCATGTTCCTGCTTCATGCTACTATCTAGATAGAGCTGCTCAGGCTGGTTTAATCTAATAACAGTTGGAAAGTATTTGGATCAGTGTGGTAACTGTTAATAATATATGTAGCACTAACAAGGGTATTGTATGTTACCCCTCCCCAATCTTCTCTTCTCTCTCTCTTTGAGCGTTCCCCCCCTGGTCGTGTACAGCAGCCACGGCAACTTCTGATAAAGGCAGCAACAGGAAGAGACTCCAGGTCTCTTCCTGTTGAAGAGCAAAAACGGTTCTGACTCCAGAAGGAAACCCCCCAACAAACCAGGACACGCTTTGTGAAGACATCAGGAGATGATTCTTTATGGATTCATCTTAATGAAACTATGATTTATTCCCCAGCAAGGGTTTTCAAAGTAACAACTATATATATATATATATATATATTGCTATGGCAACCAACCCTGAACCACACCCATACATTATACTTAGAGAAGGACACCTGAACTACATATATGCTTCATACAATTTGACTTCGTCCTGCATAAAGGGGGAATGCCAGCATCATTACATTTTCCATATTGCAAATTCAGTTTTTGCATCAGATTCTCTCTGGTTCTTTTCAAACATTCTGTCCGTCATCAGTCGTGTTTCTTGTGTTTGTCTCTGCAGACGGTTCAGATCATGATTGGACTGATGGTTCTGGTGTTCACTCTCCCGATTGCTGACATCCAACCTACACTGGGACTTTCCAGTGGGATTTTTGTTTGTGGAGCTTTGATCGTAAGTCAGGTTTTATGTCCTTCTGCCTTCAGGTCGTCTCCGTCCGTCTTCATCTACAGTTATTATCAACAGAAAGACACAACGTGACTGTAGAAATACTTGTAATCTATTTTTGCAGTACATCGCATCTGGATCTGTGACGGTGGCTGCCGAGAAGAGTCTGAGCCTTTGTCTGGTGAGTGACACAGATTCTTACATTTGAGGAAAAACATAAAACTTTTATCATTATTCCAGTTTTGAAGATAAAAATCTGACATTTTAAAGATTTTTTCATATTTTTCCGTCTAATTTCTCGACTCTCTTCTGTCTCCAGATGAACGCCACTCTGGTGATGAACATTATAGCAGCAGTTGTTGCTGTACCTGGTATCATACTCTACGCACTGGATGGCGTGGTTTGGTACGACCCCTACGGTCCTGTAAGTTTTCTAATGGTTGTTTCCATGGTAACCACAGCTTAGCTTTTGTAGGAGTCACCTTGCTAGGATATTGTACCTCAGTGTGACGTTGTATCCAGAACATTTGGATAACTGCAGTTGTTCTGCTCATATTTTGGAGGTTTGGAGACATTCAGCTTTGGCTTTAGTCGTCTCATCAGGTTGCTCCAGCTAAACATGCTCAGAACTCCGTTTCCAGTCTCCTGTTAGGATTTACTTTTAGTCCTGTGTGCAGATACTAACTAAAACTCTCTTTAGCGTTACTTTTATCCAGGCTTTTCGATCGTGTTGGCCGTGTTCCAGCTGCTGCAGCTCATCGTTTCAATCACGGTGGCAGGATACACCTGTGGTGCAACCTGCGGCTGCTGCAGGGAGGTGAGTCAGCTCCTCACTGGTCACCTTAAGACCCGCCCACACAGCAACGCCATTTCAAGTAACCATGGTTTTTGTCCGATCATCGACACGGCGCAGCGTTTTAGGAGCCTAAAGACGGGGGGGGGGGGGGTCCAGAGTGGCAAAATTTTAAACTGCATCTCAGCTTTGACGTGTGGACGTACAAGACGCACATTAGCTGAAAACGATGACGTCATCGCCCCGCCTCGCAAGAAACCTAAACTAACATTAAGGAAACCTGCAGTAACAGTAAGGAAACTTGCAGTAACATTAAGGAAACTTGCAGTAACATTAAGGAAACCTGCAGTAACATTAAGGAAACTTGCAGTAACATTAAGGAAACTTGCAGTAACATTAAGGAAACCTGCAGTAACATTAAGGAAACCTGCAGTAACAGTAAGGAAACCTGCAGTAACATTAAGGAAACCTGCAGTAACAGTAAGGAAACCTGCAGTAACATTAAGGAAACCTGCAGTAACAGGCTCATTTGATTGTTTCACTGTGCATAACGCTCACATACCAGCGAATGACCAGCATAGTTGTAGATGTCGTGATAAACTGCTGTTTTTTGATCGTGTTTACTTTACCGCCACCGCAGACGTCCAAAATGGCGGCACAACGACTCATGATGTCACTTTACCGCGTGGGTGAAAAACCCAATGAAAACATGTGCGCAGAGAACAAAACGCTTCAAACGTTAACAAAATGGAGAGCACCCGACGTTCTGGTGGACCGATGAGGAATCCGATGTTATCAGGGGAGAGTCTCAAGTATCAAACTACTGATATGGACGATAAAACTAGAATACGACCGCCAGTCAAACTACTGAGGGGGCCGCCATTTTGTTGCCGCTATTTACAACGTGAGGGGAGAGATGCGCATGCGCTGTAACAGCGCTCTGTCGCCTCCAGCAGTCTCCGATACAGTAGATCAGAACACCGGTGTCGTGGAAACAGAACCCCCAAAAGTGAGGTAAGTTTGGCGGATACACTCGTTTCCCGCCCCGTTTTCAACTCCATCCATCCATCCATCCATTTTCTTCCACTTTTCCGTTTCGCGGGAGTGACAGTCTGAGCACCGTCACCCAGATCACATCCCACCGATTAAGAACCTTCCTGCAGGTGGAGAGCCCACAGGAAGGCGGCGCCCGGCGTGGGACACGAACCCTCTACCCTGAGATTGTTAGTCTCATGCTCTACCAACTGAGCTAGCCGGGGTTTTTAAGTGATAACGCAAAACTTAAGTTGCGTTTTGGAGGTCTGTTTACACGACATTGATGCTTGGAGCCACTGAAAACGCAACTTTTTGAGAACGATCTGCAGGTGAGACTTGTTGAAATGCTCTGACGCCGTCGTCATGTAAACCGGGGAAAATGCAACTCGGCCTCCGGCGGGAACGCTGGTCCTGGTCCTGGTCCTGGTCCTGCTCCCGGTCACGGCGGCTGTATTAACTAGTATTTCTGCACATGCTCAGTAGCGCCAATCAGAACAAAGTTTCCTGCGTGGTGTCATGACTCCCAGTCCTTCTTTTCCTGGACTTGGTACTTTTATTTTGACAGTCACCACAATAACAATCCACCTTGGTGGTCTGTCCACTAGAATGTTCTCCCGTTGTTAATGTTTAGAGCTCATTGTTCTCTGCTGCATGTGTGTGTGGTTTTATTACAAAAACAAACAACAGCTCCAGCTAGTGGCCTGACATGAAAACTACATCATTTTCAGCATTTCCATGTAAACAGACATCGTTTTCAAAACATTGAAAATGTGAAATGTTGTCATGGAAACGGGGCCTCGGTGACATTTTGTGTTTCTCGTCTTCTAGCAGCCACAAGCCATCGTTCAAACTGTCGACGGTGCGTTCGGCGCTCAGGCTCCGCCCCATTTCCAGGCAGCGTCTGGCCCGGCTCAGCCACGCCCACAGGTAAATATAATATCGTCTATTAGCAATGCGGATGTTTTAATTCTGAGTTAAATCCCTCTGACGGTGTTGTGTTGTTGTGTTGTTGTGTTGTAGGCGGGGTCCTACGATAAAAGTCCACTTCTGGGTTCCGCTGAGCCTCCATCTTATGAACTTTCTCCATAACCGACCATCCGACTCCAAATGTGTTGCTTTAGCTTGACTTTCTTTTTTATATAATCTTCAATATCTGTCAACAAGATGCGGAAGCAGATGAACTGCAAACCAGCAAAGAAGAGAGAATCAGATCGTGTGTGAGATCAGTCGATGCTGTGTGAGGGCAAGCTGCAAAGTGAAATATCATTGCAGGAATATTGTGTGTTAGATAATGCAAAAAACAACAACAATGTAGGTATGTGAAGAATGATTCAAAGGTCAACCAAATACAATGCAACTGGTACCACTGGAAAGACAAAGACACCAAAACCATTCAGATATCTTAACAAATAAGGAATTTATAGGCAAAAGAAGTTAGTGCATCTTACTTAAAGGTAATCAGTACACAAATCTGTGACCAAAAACTTTTTACATAAAAACACTTGTAGTTTCTTTAATAATCAAGATATCCCAATGAAACTTTCAGGGAAGGTGTGTCTCTTTATACTCTTCAATCTGAAGGAATAATATGATATATTTTAAGTTTGTTCTTGGTTTGAAATACATTTGATAGTATTAAGATTGGAGCTGCCGTACCCTACCACCATAGTACTACATACTACCACACCATATTGTATTAGTCACTTTCTATCCATATACATGTTTCTTTTAATAACCTGGTAATTGTGTGTCATGTATTTTTATTATATTGGTCAATAACAAATTAAATCTTCTTCCTCCTCATCTTCCTCGTCAGTCAACTTTTTTTCTGAACCACAAAAAGTTAAGAAACTTCAGGATTAGAAAGTCAAAATAATAACAAATACGTCGTTTTACCTTTCAAAAGCGTCACTTAATCTGTTGAAGTCGTTTATAAGTGTTGAAGTCGAGGGAGTTTTTAAGACGTTCCAGTGACGATCTGAATGTTGACGGAAGGGAAAAATTCAAAATGGCGGACGACGAGGAGTTTCCTGACTACGTCATTCGAGGGAATCCCGAGGAATTATGCAACGCTTTCCAATCAAAATGGATATTTTCTGAGTAAGACGCAAAGCGTCACTGACCAAAATGCAGATCTTCAAATCGGGAAGAAAATAACGGCCGCGGCCTTCACATACCGACGCAATGTGCTCAGTGGATATGTTCTGATGTTATATGAAATTAAAATGCAGTATGTGAGGAGGTGGTCATTCATTCATTCATTCATTCTGCTGTAGGTAGCACCGGCACTGATAAAGCGCTTCTCTGTGTGTGCGTGTGCGTGTGTGTGTGTGTGTGTGTGTGTACACACAGCAAGTTTTGAACTCTACCAGATCATGTAGATTGTCATTTAGAACTGTTTTTAACTTCACTGGAAAATGGATGAGTCTTGAGAGAGAGTGCAGCAGATCACTGCAAAATACCCCAAGAATACTTTGGTTTGTGATGCAAACAAGAGATTTGGCACAAATACTCTCTTTGGTCTTCTTAAAAAATGGCGCCAGCCATGAGAAATATCAAGATGGCGACCATGCAAATTGAAAAGTATTATTCCCACAGCAAGTATTTGAATTAAAGACACTATTTTGAACATATACCTGAGTTTTAAGGGTCAAAGAATCTAATAAGATCGAGTACATAATCAAATGGTCATAGCAAAGATGGCGTCCAAAATGGCTGCCATGAAATCTGTAAATCCTAATATTTCGGGAAATGTACTTAGGATATTTTCTTATGTTCATCAGAATTTCTTATGATGCAAGAATTAAATTGAACATGAATGATGTCGAGTCTCCAGGATCACTCTTTATGCAACAATATTGTTCCTGCTGAAAAGCAAAATGGCTGCCATCTTCAAGAGCTGGTAATAATCAGTTATCATTTTGCAAATTTAATCGTAAAATACTTTTATTTCTAAATTTATTGCATAAATGTTCACTTGGTTGTCATATATTGCAAAATCACATGTCATAACAAAGAGGGCGTCAGAGATGGCCAATGACCTTTGAGAGCTATGCAAGTCTGGACTTCCTGTCAGTGATACAGACTTCCTGTCGGTGATACAGACTTCCTGTCGGTGATACAGACTTCCTGTCGGTGATACAAACTTCCTGCTGGTGATACAGACTTCCTGTCGGTGATACAGACTTCCTGTCGGTGATACAGACTTCCTGCCGGTGATACAGACTTCCTGTCGGTGATACAGACTTCCTGCCGGTGATACAGACTTCCTGTCGGTGATACAGACTTCCTGCCGGTGATACAGACTTCCTGTCAGTGATACAGACTTCCTGTCGGTGATACAGACTTCCTGCTGTTGAAACAAACTCCCTGCCAGGTTACAGACCTACAGCAACAAGTAAACATCTAACTGTGGCCAGGGAGGAAGATGCAAGGTGGCACCAGCCCATCAAATTGACAAAACTTCCTCAGGCAGTGGCAACAAGACAGAGTTGTTTCAATCCCTTCCTGACAAGGTTGTCAGAAGACGACCTGGTGAAGTTTGTCATGCTGATCCATGACAGGTCAAGCACCGCTGCCACTGTGGACGAGGCCAGGCTTGACATGTTTCCCAGAATGCAGAGACCTACCAGGTCTTCTTCAAAGTTGCCAACAACTGACCAAATGTGGCTGTAAATCAGGCTGTCATGGCAGATGGAGGAGCTACAGACTCGGTCTGAGCTGCATAATATGCAGTTACACGTGTGAGGTCGAACAGCTTTTCACCTGTTTGAGTGGATAGCTGCTCATGGCGGCAACTAAAGTCCCTGAGGTTCTGGACACCAGTCGGGACACCAAGAGACCCTAGCTGACACTCTGAAGACCACAGATCCCTCCTGTCCCTCAGTCCAGTTCCCCTACTTCCTCCCCTGGGTGTCCTCAGGTTTTCCGGGGACACTTATAATTCTTGTGATTTTGCCAGAGCCCAAATGTTGGGTTCTCGTTCCATAGCTAATGTGGCAGCCATCTTGGACTCAGTCAGAAGACTGCATGGGAGCTCGGAATCTAAAACCATGTCCACCTAATTAGCTGATCCCAAAAACCTAGGTATAGATCTAAAACTTATGAGTTTGTGTCTATCATTTCCTGAAATTTGAGAATTTTGGGGGTTTTGCGGCAGCCATCTTGGATCCTATTTATGTTGCCACCATCCTGTGGTGGTGTTTAACAGAGAGAAATCATGCTAAACTCTTAACCCAGTTCTCTGCTGCACTGACATAGCAGGAAGCCACCAGAGATACCACACACACACACACACACACACACACACACACACACACACACACACACACACACACACACACACACACACACACACACACACACACACACACACACACACACACACACACACACACACACACACACAGAAACCCATGTTCAGCTCTCTGGAACTTCCAGTTTCATCAGTTTGTGGAGGATTCACAGTAAACAAAGTGGTGTGTGTGTGTGTGTGTGTGTGTGTGTGTGTGTGTGTGTGTGTGTGTGTGTGTGTGTGTGTGTGTGTGTGTACACACAGCAAGTTTTGAACTCTACCAGATCATGTAGATTGTCATTTAGAACTGTTTTTAACTTCACTGGAAAATGGATGAGTCTTGAGAGAGAGTGCAGCAGATCACTGCAAAATACCCCAAGAATACTTTGGTTTGTGATGCAAACAAGAGATTTGGCACAAATACTCTCTTTGGTCTTCTTAAAAAATGGCGCCAGCCATGAGAAATATCAAGATGGCGACCATGCAAATTGAAAAGTATTATTCCCACAGCAAGTATTTGAATTAAAGACACTATTTTGAACATATACCTGAGTTTTAAGGGTCAAAGAATCTAATAAGATCGAGTACATAATCAAATGGTCATAGCAAAGATGGCGTCCAAAATGGCTGCCATGAAATCTGTAAATCCTAATATTTCGGGAAATGTACTTAGGATATTTTCTTATGTTCATCAGAATTTCTTATGATGCAAGAATTAAATTGAACATGAATGATGTCGAGTCTCCAGGATCACTCTTTATGCAACAATATTGTTCCTGCTGAAAAGCAAAATGGCTGCCATCTTCAAGAGCTGGTAATAATCAGTTATCATTTTGCAAATTTAATCGTAAAATACTTTTATTTCTAAATTTATTGCATAAATGTTCACTTGGTTGTCATATATTGCAAAATCACATGTCATAACAAAGAGGGCGTCAGAGATGGCCAATGACCTTTGAGAGCTATGCAAGTCTGGACTTCCTGTCAGTGATACAGACTTCCTGTCGGTGATACAGACTTCCTGTCGGTGATACAGACTTCCTGTCGGTGATACAAACTTCCTGCTGGTGATACAGACTTCCTGTCGGTGATACAGACTTCCTGTCGGTGATACAGACTTCCTGCCGGTGATACAGACTTCCTGTCGGTGATACAGACTTCCTGCCGGTGATACAGACTTCCTGTCGGTGATACAGACTTCCTGCCGGTGATACAGACTTCCTGTCAGTGATACAGACTTCCTGTCGGTGATACAGACTTCCTGCTGTTGAAACAAACTCCCTGCCAGGTTACAGACCTACAGCAACAAGTAAACATCTAACTGTGGCCAGGGAGGAAGATGCAAGGTGGCACCAGCCCATCAAATTGACAAAACTTCCTCAGGCAGTGGCAACAAGACAGAGTTGTTTCAATCCCTTCCTGACAAGGTTGTCAGAAGACGACCTGGTGAAGTTTGTCATGCTGATCCATGACAGGTCAAGCACCGCTGCCACTGTGGACGAGGCCAGGCTTGACATGTTTCCCAGAATGCAGAGACCTACCAGGTCTTCTTCAAAGTTGCCAACAACTGACCAAATGTGGCTGTAAATCAGGCTGTCATGGCAGATGGAGGAGCTACAGACTCGGTCTGAGCTGCATAATATGCAGTTACAGGTGTGAGGTCGAACAGCTTTTCACCTGTTTGAGTGGATAGCTGCTCATGGCGGCAACTAAAGTCCCTGAGGTTCTGGACACCAGTCGGGACACCAAGAGACCCTAGCTGACACTCTGAAGACCACAGATCCCTCCTGTCCCTCAGTCCAGTTCCCCTACTTCCTCCCCTGGGTGTCCTCAGGTTTTCCGGGGACACTTATAATTCTTGTGATTTTGCCAGAGCCCAAATGTTGGGTTCTCGTTCCATAGCTAATGTGGCAGCCATCTTGGACTCAGTCAGAAGACTGCATGGGAGCTCGGAATCTAAAACCATGTCCACCTAATTAGCTGATCCCAAAAACCTAGGTATAGATCTAAAACTTATGAGTTTGTGTCTATCATTTCCTGAAATTTGAGAATTTTGGGGGTTTTGCGGCAGCCATCTTGGATCCTATTTATGTTGGTGTTTCTTAACAGAGAGAAATCATGCTTAACTCTTAACCCAGTTCTCTGCTGCACTGACATAGCAGGAAGCCACCAGAGATACCACACACACACACACACACACACACACACACACACACACACACACACACACACACACACACACACACACACACACACACACACACACACACACACACACACACACACACACACACACACACACACACACACACACACACACACACACACACACACACACAGAAACCCATGTTCAGCTCTCTGGAACTTCCAGTTTCATCAGTTTGTGGAGGATTCACAGTAAACAAAGTGGTGTGTGTGCGTGTGTGTGTGTGTGTGTGTGTGTGTGTGTGTGTGTGTGTGTGTGGCCCCTTCCACAGTATGAAGAAAGGAAACAGACACGGAAAGAAAGACAAAAGTCAAAACCTCGCCCAATAATCAGAACTGTAATTTCTAGTGTTGATATTCGAATATAAAAGGTGAATTTGATTAAGATTTCAAAGAGTCTGACACCAGCTCTGCCACCGTGTCACATGTGATGTTCCAGTTGATTTTTATACATATTCAGAAAGACGTGATGGAAGAACTGCCATGCTTGAGGTCTCCATGCTGCTTTCAGAGCTCCAGGGTGATTCAAATGAACTTGTTTGGTTTTTTTTGAGGAACTGGGGTTGGAGTTCAGAAACACCTGATCAACAGCCACTTCCATGAAGCTGCACTACTTAAAAAAGGGTTAAAAAAAAGCATAAAAAGTGAGAGGAAACTGGTGTGAGAAGAAACTTCGTACGAGAGGAAGTTAATGTGGGAGGAATCCAGTGTGAGCGCTCGACCTCAGAACACTCTGACGTGTTCTTAGCAACCGACAATTCTCTGCCAACACTTCGCTCCGTTTTCACCCCAGCAAGACGTGGAAACAAGGTGCGACATCTCAGTGCTGGAAAAGTAAACTCCAAGGTGAGGCTGTTTTATGGTTTTACGTTGCAGTAATTCCTGGGGATGCAGACCATCACAGCCTACTGTGTTCCACTGAATGTGTCAGACTGGGTAACTTAGTTACTCGTAAATAGTAACTAGTCGTGATTAATTCCCTGAAAATGGAATCCCATTACTTTACTGATTACTTATTTTCAAGAGTAATTAGTTCCAGTAAAAACATGATGTAGGGCCTGAACAGGCTATAGATGAGTCGACCTTTCAGACTCATTCTCTTCATTCTGCAGATTCCATCATATAAAATGTCTTTTTATAAAACCTGTTTTGTTCGTTTCAGTCGTTTAACTTCCTGCTCGTTGCATCAAACAGAAGTTCAATTACATTCAACAGTCTCTGGCTTGAAGGAAATCGACAAACATTTAAATGTATTTACAGAAGATTTCTCCATATTTTAATGAACTAAAGCAAGTATTTCTTCTGTTAACTTGTGTTATTTTACTTGTAGTGCGTTACTGCCCATCAGTAGTGGCAGGTTTATGACAGTGTGACTACTGACTGACCTGTGGGTTTAAATGTGACAGTGAGGGAAGCAGCTCAGAAGATCGGAGGAACATCTCAACATGGCTTCTTCTTCTACGTCCACCAACGTGGGAAACACGGTGGTGGTCACCCACATGCTCCCGGCGGCTGCCACCGGGGGGCAGCAGCCGTTGTCGGAAAGAGGCCGCAGGTTCAGGAGGGGACAGCCCAAGGCGCTCGGGGTAAGATTGTGATAACAGACTTCGTCTCCTGGATTCAAACGGGCAGAAATAGATGGAAATATCACAGCTTGTGATCTGGGTCTTGTCTTAGAACCAGGACAGGCCTTGTGAAGACGTCAGGAGATGATTCTTTATGGGTTCATCTTAATGAAACTATGATTTATTCCGGAGTTTGAGCATGTTGGGGTTTGTAACATCCTAATTTCTGTAGATTTTAAGGTTTAACCATCTCTGTGTAATCGATCTTCCAGAAAAATAAATTAGATTTTTTTTCTGGTTTAGTGAACTTTTAGAGTAATATTGAGGATTTGCGGGAATCAGGGTATAAAGTCATGACTCCTTTTATAATCCCACCACGTGGTTGAACTTTGCAGGGATTTCTTTCAGTGCCCAGTAAAGGGTTAATTATAATGGCACATTGGATTATAATCTAACTGTCCGTCTATTCGAAGCCAGAATCCAAAACAACATCAAGTCCAGTGAAATTAAAGGGTTTTTGCATCAGATTCTCTCTGGTTCTTTTCAAACATTCTGTCCGTCATCAGTCGTGTTTCTTGTGTTTGTCTCTGCAGACGGTTCAGATCATGATTGGACTGATGGTTCTGGTGTTCACTCTCACGATTGCTGCCATCCAACCTACACTGGGACTTTCCAGTGGGATTTTTGTTTGGGGAGCTTTGATCGTAAGTCAGGTTTTATGTCCTTCTGCCTTCAGGTCGTCTCCGTCCGTCTTCATCTACAGTTATTATCAACAGAAAGACACAACGTGCATGACTTCAATCAATTAATCTATTTTTGCAGTACATCGCATCTGGATCTGTGACGGTGGCTGCCGAGAAGAGTCTGAGCCTTTGTCTGGTGAGTGACACAGATTCTTACATTTGAGGAAAAACAGAAAACCTTTCTTATCATGGCAATTTTGAAATTTAGTATTTCCAGAAACAATCAGACATTTAAAAAATGTTGTTACGCCTTTCCGTCTAATTTCTCGACTCTCTTCTGTCTCCAGATGAACGCCACTCTGGTGATGAACATTATAGCAGCAGTTGTTGCTGTACCTGGTATCATACTCTACGCACTGGATGTCGTGGTTTGGTACGACCCCTACAGTCCTGTAAGTTTTCTAATGGTTGTTTCCATGGTAACCACAGCTTAGCTTTTGTAGGAGTCACCTTGCTAGGATATTGTACCTCAGTGTGACGTTGTATCCAGAACATTTGGATAACTGCAGTTGTTCTGCTCATATTTTGGAGGTTTGGAGACATTCAGCTTTGGCTTTAGTCGTCTCATCAGGTTGCTCCAGCTAAACATGCTCAGAACTCCGTTTCCAGTCTCCTGTTAGGATTTACTTTTAGTCCTGTGTGCAGATACTAACTAAAACTCTCTTTAGCGTTACTTTTATCCAGGCTTTTCGATCGTGTTGGCCGTGTTCCAGCTGCTGCAGCTCATCGTTTCAATCACGGTGGCAGGATACACCTGTGGTGCAACCTGCGGCTGCTGCAGGGAGGTGAGTCAGCTCCTCACTGGTCACCTTAAGACCCGCCCACACAGCAACGCCATTTCACGTAACCATGGTGTTTGTCCGATCATCGACACGGCGCAGCGTTTTAGGAGCCAGAAAACAGGTGTGGAGAAATGTGACAACTCCGCCTCTGCTCTGACGTGAGGAGGGACAAGACGCACATTAGTTAAAAATGATGACTCCACCGTTGTCTAAACATGTAAATACGCAAATATTTGAAAATGCTCAGGTCCTGTATGCGGTGGAAACGCTGCTCTTGGTCACCGCGGCAATAGGAACAGTAGAGCCAATCAGAACAGAGTTTCCTCTGTGATGTCATCATGACCCCCAGTCCAGATCCTGCTGCCAACAATCCAACTTGGTTGTTCACGTTTAGAGGCGATTGTTCTCTGCTGCATGTGTGTGTGTGTGGTTTCATTACTAAGATGAACAGCAGCACCCACTAGTGTCTCAACATGAAAACTACCTCATTTTCAGCTTTCCTGCCATTTCAGTGTAAACTGACCTCATTTTCAAAATGTGTAAACATGAAACTCTTACAAGAACGAAAACACAAAAAAACGAAGTGATTACACTTGAAATGTTGTCATGGAAACGGGGCCTCGGTGACATTTTGTGTTTCTCGTCTTCTAGCAGCCACAAGCCATCGTTCAAACTGTCGACGGTGCGTTCGGCGCTCAGGCTCCGCCCCATTTCCAGGCAGCGTCTGCCCCGGCTCAGCCACGCCCACAGGTAAATATAATATCGTCTATTAGCAATGCGGATGTTTTAATTCTGAGTTAAATCCCCCTGACGGTGTTGTGTTGTTGTGTTGTGTTGTGTTGTTGTGTTGTGTTGTGTTGTAGGCGGGGCCCTACTATAACAGTCCACTTCTGGGTTCCGCTGAGCCTCCATCTTACAAAGTTGGTCCCTAACCGACCGTCCGACTCCAAATGTGTTGCTTTAGCTTGACTTTCTTTCTATATAATCTTCAATATCTGTCAACAAGATGCGGAAGCAGATGAACTGCAAACCAGCAAAGAAGAGCGAATCAGATCGTGTGTGAGATCAGTCGATGCTGTGTGAGGGCAAGCTGCAAAGTGAAATATCATTGCTGGAATATTGTGATATATAATACTGTTAGATACTTTTGATATCTTTTCATTATGTGAAATTAAAATTCAGTTAACCCTCCTCTTGTCTGGAACTGCCTCATAATGTGTGTCCTTATTTAATGTTGTTGTTGTTTTGAATAATCTCATTTGTCCAAAATAAAACTTTTCAAATCAATCAAACAACAATTACCAGATGAACACGTGTGATGAAACGTTCTCAGCGTAGTTGTGACTGTATTTGCTAAATTATGTGGGTTTTTTGTACAAATCAAGAGTTTTTGCTCCAATAAAAAAATAAACTCTGAAGTAGAATCAACACAAAGTAGATTTGAGCTTTTTACTGTTCTTAATATGAACTTCATCATGTTTTACTCTGACTGGAAGAGAAGCAGGTCGGTTTAGTGTGTGTGTGTGTGTGTGTGTGTGTGTGTGTGTGTGTGTGTGTGTGTGTGTGTGTGTGTGTGTGTGTGTGTGTGTGTGTGTGTGTGTGTCCTCCCTCTCCCTCCCTCAGTTATAAACAGACCTCGTCGTCCGCCTCTCAGCAGAGTTGAGGACGTGACGGTGATGATGATGATGATGATGTCGGAGTCTGACCTCTGCTTCCCTCAGCTCCTCAACACCTCCTGCAGGAGGCCTTCGTCTGCTCGGGGCGACTCGCGCCTCCTCCTCTTCCTCGTGCAGGCTGCGCTGCTCTTCGTCTGCGGCCTGACCGCCGCTCTCAACCTGCTGCTCATCGTCTGCATCTCACACTTCAGGCACTCCTCCTCTTCCTCATCCTTCTCTTCCCTTCCTCCTCTTCCTCAGCCTTCTCTTCCTCCTCTCAGCTGCTTCTGGAGCAGGGGAGGAAGTAACAGAGTACTCTCACAACTCAGTACCTTATAGTATATATCTTGTACAACTTGCATCATGTAATCTCTTTTTAATATCAAAAAGTAACTTATACTTGTTCCAAAACAGTACCGACTACTTTTACCCATATTTTCAGACAGCAGTATTTTCACTTGTCCAACAGTATCTTTTCCCGCAAAAGTACTCAAGTAGAAAAGCAGATACTGATGAAGAGTAAAAGTACTGATTTCACCGATTTGCTCCAAAACGTATTCAAGTTATAAAAACTTTTAAAAAGTTATTTGATGGTGGATTCACGCCTCAAACTGTCTCAAGTATTCAGACTGAAAAGAGTATTGAGTCTTCAAAAACGTAGAGAATAGGATTCAATGTTTAAAAACTGTGATTTTATTGATCCTTTACAGGAAAAGACTGAACTGAACTTCAAAGAAAATCTTCCCATGTCGTATTTAAAACCTCAAGCTTTTTACACAGTAAAGTACAAATACTACATTACTTCCTTTTGTGAAGAGATCGTTTCAAAGAGATGTTGTGAGCTTATGTACATTACTAAGTTTTCACTATTACTGGCACTTTGTTGATACTTTTTAACTTGTATTGGTACTTTATTGACACTTTTCAATATTACAATTACTTTATTGATACGTTTTAACTTTTACAGGTTCTTTTGATACTTTTTTTTAACCTCTTATTGGTACTTTGATACTTTTTACTTGTACTGTACTTGTATAATTTCTTTATTGATACATTTTAACTTTTATAGGTTCTTTGATATTTTTTATTTTATTGGTACTTTGATACTTTTTAACTGTTATTATTATTATTATTATTATTATTATTATTAAGTCATCCTGCCTGGACTGGACGGGTAAATAAACCTTCAGACTTAAACTCACGATGGTTTTCAGTGATTCTGCCGTTTCCACCGGAGACGTTTTGCTTTTATTTGTAACAGAGAATCAACAACAAACAAACTAATAAACAATATTAACTGCGGTCGTAGAAAAGTTGGATTTTTAACGTCTTTTCCTTCATAAGGAGACTCGCCGCTGCGGTTTGTCGTCTTCATAACGTTTCCGAAACGAAGACGCCAAAACAAACGTTTTCACCTGAAACGTTGTCGTGGCAACGAAGCCTTAAGGTGCTGTGTTACTTCACCCCCTGCAGAGAGGCTGACCTGTCCCTGGTGCTGCAGGTTTGAACTCTGTGTGTCCCTGGTGCTGCAGGTTTTAACTCTGTGTGTCCCTGGTGCTGCAGGTTTAGACTCTTAGTGTCCCTGGTGTTGCAGGTTTTAACTTGTGTCCCTGGTGCTGCAGGTTTTAATCCTCTGTGTCCCTGGTGCTGCAGGTTTAGACTCGTAGTGTCCCTGGTGTTGCAGGTTTTAACTTGTGTCCCTGGTGCTGCAGGTTTTAACTCTTTGTCCCTGGTGCTGCAGGTTTTAACTCTGTGTGTCCTCGGTGCTTCAGGCTTTAAGTCGCTGTGTCCCTGGTGCTGCAGGTTTTAACCCTCTGTGTCCTGGTGCTGCAGGTTTTAAGTCGCTGTGTCCCTGGTGCTGCAGGTTTTAACCCCCGGTTGTCTCTGTGTCCCTGCAGGCAGCTCCACACTCCCACTAACACTCTGCTCCTCTCTCTGGCTGTCTCAGACTTCCTGGTGGGCCTCCTGTCCATGCCGGGCGAAGTCGTGCGCCACTGGTCGTGCTGGCGGCTGGGCGACCTCGCCTGCTGCCTCTATAACTTCCTGTCCTACGTGGTGACCTCGGCCTCGGTGGGGAACATGGTGCTGATCTCAGCCGACCGCTACGCGGCGATCTGCGACCCGCTGCGCTACCCGGGCCGGGTGACGGTGAGGCGGGTGCGGCTGTGCACGCTGCTGTGCTGGCTCAGCTCGCTGCTGTACGGCGCCGTCTTCGTCGGGGAGGACTTCGCCGACCCGGGCCGGCACAAGTCCTGCGAAGGGGAGTGTGTGATTCTTCTGGACTTCATTGCAGGGTTGCTGGACCTGATCCTGACCTTCGTCCTTCCCGTTACCGTCATCATGGTGCTGTACCTGCGGGTGTTTATGGTGGCGGTGGCTCAGGCCCGGGCGCTGCGCTCGCAGGTCGCCGCCCGCCGCTCGGTGGGTCACGCCAAGAGGTCGGAGCTGAAAGCAGCCAGGACGCTGGGCGTCCTGGTTCTGGTGTTTCTAATCTGTTTCTGCCCCTTTTACATCGTCAACCTGGCGCTGGAGGGCTCGTTCAGCAGCGACGTCCAGTTCTTCATCTTCTTCCTCTTCTACGTCAACTCGTCTTTCAACCCACTGATCTACGCCCTCTTCTACCCCTGGTTCAGGAAGGCCGTCAAACACACTCTGACGCTTCAGATCCTGCAGCCGGGATCCAGTCAGACCAACATACTGTAGAGGAGCGCGGCTTCACCCCGCCTCCACAAACCTGATCAATAAAAACAACACGATCGTTTGCAGATCTCTCTTAATCCCAATACAACATCAACGTCACGTCAGGGGTTAAAAAGTGGACGGCACAGCGGTGGAGGGTTTTCATGTGAAAAGGCATCGGTGGCCATTCTACTCACCTCCCTCCGTGGAATGAACGTCGACAACAGCCTCATGTTCAGAGTTCATCAAAAAGCCAAACTGTTGGGAAACAAACAAATGCAGAAACAATTAAACACAAATTTGCCAAATAAACAGACAAATTGCAACAAAACTTAAATGTCCTTTACTAATAATGATGATTAAATATCCTTTTAGGGTATTTATAACAGAAACGTTTTTCTCTTTAACTTTTTAGGTCAAACGACCAAAACAGAAACATTCCAGCCTCATTGTCTGGATTACAGGAGGACAGCAGGAGAGGCTTTCAAACTTCCATAAAACCCGTTTTGAACTTACATTTGTAGAAATCACAAATATATTTTGTCCGTGCACCTATCAAATGTGTCTCACCGGAAACAACTACCAATAACGAGTTCCGCCTCGTATTACTGTCTCCGGGGGTCGGAAACAAAAATCCAAAGTGTATATAAAAAACAAAAACAATAATGTGATGAACGGTAAGGTACTAACGTGATGAAGTTACACTTAATTCTTAATTGATATTGTACCTTATTATTCTCGAGGCTAATTTTAGTTCTCAGCAGCCCACATACAACACCAAAAGAGCAATAAATGCCAAAAAGAAAAAGAAAAGAAATGGTTAATTCACTTTTTGAAGTTGGAAAATTAATCGTAAAAATTTAATTTTGACCTCAAATTGCAAGCTAGAAGTAATCAATTTCAATAAAACCAGGCATCTACCACTTTGAAATCCCAACATAGATGTTTGGACTCAAAATAAAAAACCCAAGCATGCTGAGGAAAACCATGCAAACTTCCACATGAAAATACCCTGTGTTTCTAGTCCAATCAAAGATTTTCATCTTCAATTTTACTGCACAGTTGCATCTTTTTCTTATATTTCGCCCCACAGAGTGCAGGCGCTCCTATTCAGCTGCACTTTAACTGTAATTCCACAAACCTGCCGGAAGAGGGCGCTGCAGACTCAGGTGTTACAGGACAGAAATGTGTTGCGATGGAGCCAGTAAGACTTAATGGGAACTTAACTGCAGCCACAGCTCCATTAAAGCGAGAAAATGGAATATTATTGTTTGATAACCATTTCCCACATGTATATTCTATATTCTGCAGCCTGAATCACCACTGGAGGGTGAATTACTGTGTTTTTGACGTGAGGAAACTGGTTTTTAAGTCCTGCAAAAGGAACATTGGCCAATTCTTTGTGGTCAATATATTCTGAAAGACTGAAGAATGAAAGAATGAAACTGCTGCTACCATTACAGGCTTTGTACAGAGACTCTGAGTAGCGTCCTTTAATACGCCATGATTTAGCTTTTGATTATAAAATCTTCCAAAGTGAAACTACAACCTGTTCGCAGCCTGGTTGAAGAAAATGAATCCCTCATAAGTAACTTATAAGCCTCTCTGGGACGTTTTTGGTCAATAAAGGACAAGATGTTTCTGTAGAATGTCCCCAAGTGGAGAAAAGAGAAATGGAAAGTACTTCAAAAGATAGTTTACTATGTATTTCTGCAATCTGATCCAAAACAAATCGATATTGTTACTAAGGTACTCAGGCGTCGTTTTAAGTCCATTTTATTGACATGTGATCCGTTTTTAACAGGAGCTTCATATTAAAGCAAATAAATAGAACACAGTGAGCTCAGTGGTAGTGTAAACACACACACACACACACACACACACACACACACACACACACACACACACACACACACTGTTTGGGCATGCCGGGAGCTGCTGGTTCACATTCCTCGACACCAACTAGAGGGTCTAGTTCTGGGACCAGGAGGCTCAGGAGGAGGATCAGAGTCCCTGCAGGACTTCAGTTCAGTCCCAGGAAGAAAACCAAATCATGATCTGGTACCAAAGGATCAAGTAGGAAAGAGAGTAAGATCAAAATGAGAAACACAGAGGGAGGAAACAAGACAATCAGAGGGGGGCGGAGTCACAGGACGCCTGAGAGTTTTACAATAACATGAAAAGTCGTCATGAAAACGACTCACATCGTTTTGTCTCAGAAAAGTTTTGCATTTACGTGCAACATTCTGAAAAAGGATTTTTCATTTACATGGAAGCGACAGAAGAGCTGAAAACGTTGTACTGAGCAAGTTGGACCACTAGTTGGTGCTGTTGGTTGTTTTTGTAAGGAAGCCACACACACACACACACACACACACACACACACACACACACACACACGCAGCATAAAACAATACGCTATAAACATTGACGATGGGAGAGGAATTCTTATGAAAACATCACAAATACAAAGAGATCTGAAAACAGCTTCAGACGATGACAACAATCCTTTATCGTTCATTTCAAGCTGCAGCGAAGAGATTTGATCCTTCCTGGATAATCTGGGTGAGATTACCACACGATGCTGGACGACACCGGGATGTTAAAAGACAAAAGCACGAGTGACGACTGGAACCAACCAACAGCTGCTGAAACCTTCATCACAGACCCAAACAGCGTTTCTTTAATCCTTGAACTCCTCCTGCGTCTGACCTTCATCTTCAGTTTACTGAGCAGATGACCTCTGTGGGTCACGGCTCAACATTTAGCCATCAGAACATCTCTGTGACGACGTCCGCCATGATGCAGAGCGTCAATGTGATAAACTTCTGGTTCAGTCGCCGGCCTTCATCTCCTCCTCTTCACTGAGGAAGAGCATCTAGTTCCACTCACACCGTTTAGTTCAGGATCAAGCTGAAGGATTTTCTTGCCTTCGGTGTTTTTCAGAATGCGTTTGGTTGTAAAACTCAGAGAATGAATGAAACCAGCTCATGTTTTAAAAACCAGGAAACCTGAAGACCTGATGATTTAAATCCATGACATCATCCCCAGATTAGTTCTGCCAGCTGTGACGTAAGAAAGACAAAATACAGAGGAGTCATACAAGAAGAAACAGAATCTAACTCCGTCTGGACACAACGGGATTCGTTATTATGTCAACCATCAACCATCAACCAATCAACCAATAAACCAATAAACCAATAAACCATCAACCAATAAACCATCAACCAATAAACCAATAAACCATCAACCATCAACCATCAACCAATCAACCAATAAACCAATAAACCAATAAACCATCAACCAATAAACCATCAACCAATAAACCATCAACCATCAACCAATCAACCAATAAACCAATAAACCATCAACCAATAAACCATCAACCAATAAACCATCAACCATCAACCAATCAACCAATAAACCAATAAACCATCAACCAATAAACCATCAACCATCAACCAATCAACCAATAAACCAATAAACCATCAACCAATAAACCATCAACCAATAAACCAATAAACCATCAACCAATTAACCAATAAACCATCAACCAATCAACCAATAAACCATCAACCATCAACCATCAACCAATCAACCATCAACCATCAACCATCAACCATCAACCAATCAACCAATAAACCATCAACCATCAACCATCAACCAATAAACCATCAACCAATCAACCAATCAACCATCAACCAATCAACCAATAAACCATCAACCATCAACCAATAAACCGACACACAGTCTTGAGAAGTTAAATCTTCCTAAAGCTTTGTAATCCTCGGGTCTGACGTTTCTGAGAGATCGTCTACTTTATACTATATACTTTACACTACATACTTTACACTATATACTTTATACTATATACTTTACACTATATACTTTATACTATATACTTTATACTATATACTTTATACTATATACTTTACACTATATACTTTATACTCACAATCACAATCTGGTGTCCATCTTTACTTCTTTTATATAAACTCCCGTTTTAAAATCTCGAATCCTCAAGCTGTTGTTCCTTCTACAGTTTTCTTAGTCGGATCAACCGAGACGAGTTTAACGGTGAAGGTTCTACTTACTACTCATATCTTGGTATCAGGATCAACTGAAGAGAACTTTCAGGTTCTCCGGTAGTTTAATGTAAGAAACTGAGAGGACGATAGAGGCAGAGTGTCGTTGGCGTGATGGTCGGAGGAGAACCTCCAACAGGTTCTAAAAGCAAACGGGCGGGACCGACGGAGGAAATGAAGAGGAACCAACGCAGTAATTTGTGGATCCGAACGCTGTAATCATGAGCCGAGACTCCAGTTCTGTCTGAGGAGGAGCAGCCACACACACACACACACACACACACACACACACACACACACACACACACACACACACACACACACACACACACACACACACACACACCACACACACACACACACACACACGTCATCAAGCTGATTTTCTAAATGTGTCTGAAGCTTGAACATCGTCCACTATTGACCGACCCAGTTTGAAACCAGGACAGACGAGCAGCGTCCCCCAACAAACCAGATCAGCAGAAACCTCCGAGTCTCTTTGTCTCAAGACTTCCGTCTGAGACCAGAGGAGGTGATCGGGGGACAATCTTTCGTATCTTTCAAATCGTTGGGCTTTGGTTCACGGTTCCAGTTCCTAAGTGTAACCCATGTCTGCTACAGACGGCCGATGCACTCCAGCCCTCCGCCACAAGTGGCGCTAGCATAAAAATGGCCGACAGCCGTCACTTCCGGTCGGCAAGTCGATGCTTCCGCTGCGACAACGTACTGACTCGAGCTACAAACAAACCTTCAGAAAAGTCCCATAACTTTGAAACTTCATCAGGACAGTTCACCATGGTGAACGGTGAGTGGTCGGAGTCCGGTCTCCACTGAACCAGCGCGTTAGATTTCTGATCGCAGTGAGGAAAGAAGTTATTTTGTGTGAAAATCGCGACGTCCGGGTTAGCGGGAGCCGCGATCGCGGTGATCACTATTTAAAGTGTTTATATTTCAGATTGTTGTTGATTGTGTTGCGCAACTGTTTTTGATGATTGATTCGGGAAAGAAATTATTTTTATTTATGAACATGAACTGTTTATTTGGTGAAACTTATAAGATTTTCTCCTGACCTTGTTTTCAGATCAGGTCCCCCCCCCCCCCCCCCCCCCCCCGAGAGGTGGCAAGCCGATCTGGTCGGACCCCCTTTATTCCTTTTCTTGGTTGCATCCACCGGATACCATTTTTTGTTGGATTATGATTCTTTTCCATTCTCTTTTTGATCCATGAACTTTGTTTTTGGAAAAAGAATCTGACGAACTCTGAACTCTGTTTTTTTTTTTTTGGAACAAGATTCTGCTTTTCTTTTGACAGAAACACTAAAGAAACTCCGACTAAAGGTCATACGGGTTTTTGTTAAACCGTATCTTCGTGTAGTTATTGTTGTCATTGTTGTGTTTGCTATTGTCATGTACACTTTAAAGCGTTAATTTATATTTATATGTTCAACGTGTTTAACTATTTTGTTTTCAATATAATTCAGCTACAAAACCTGATTTCTGTGTCTCCACTTTTCATTCACCCCAAGCTCCTATATACGAATCTGGGTCCATTGCACTACTGAGCTTTAACCTTATAACTTAATTAAAATAAGCGTTACATAAGCTCGCCAACGCCATCGGAC
>NC_137632.1:28497593-28517727 GCF_963383615.2 Lipophrys pholis | reverse complement strand
GACGAGAAAGAAGAAGAAGACATTTACAGCCGGTTTGGACTGGCACTGGATTTACAGCCTCCAGCTGGAGTCCCCCCCACCCCCCCCCCCCACCCCAAGACCCTCCACATCCACAGCACAAAGGGAGGGTGGGGGTGGGGGTGGGGGGTCTCTCATGGGGAATAGTAAAACCTTCCTGGGAAACCTTCACTCCAGTGGGAACCCACAACAGGTCCTTTGTGTTCTTCGTCCATCCAACCCCCCCCCCCCCCCCCCCCCCCCCCCCCCCGCCCTCCCGCCCCCAACACCCCCCCCCCCAAAAAAAACCTAATGTGGCGTTGGTGAAGGTCTGAGCTCTACCAAGTGTAGCTCTAGATTTTTTGTTGTTTTTGTTGTGTATATTTGTCTGAAAATTACCGTACAAAAATTAATAACCGAATAAATAAATAAATAAATAAATAAATAAATAAATAAATAAATAACACTTAAAAGAAGCTATGTTTTGTAATTTGTCCTGGAGGTGAAAGAAGGTTTGTCCTCATTTGAAGCTGTGAAGAGACAAACGGGAGGTTTTAATCCAGGCCCCGTTTCCACGACAACGTTTGAAGTGAACACGCGTCGCTGTGGCGTTTTTGTTCCGGAGAAGTTTGGCGTTCTCGCAGCAAAAACCCTGAAGACGCCGTAGTTAGCACGCCAGCTTCCAACCCCGTCTCCGTGGAAACGGCGGAGAAGCAAAGTTTCGTGAAGCGCTGCTGCTGGTCCTGCGCCACCCTCAGCTCCGTCCTCAGCTCCACCCTCAGCTCCACCCTCAGCTCCGTCCTCAGCTCCGTCCTCAGCTCCGTCCTCAGCTCCGTCCTCAGCTCCACCCTCAGCTCCGTCCTCAGCTCCATCCTCAGCTCCGTCCTCAGCTCCGTCCTCAGCTCCACCCTCAGCTCTGTCCTCAGCTCCATCCTCAGCTCCACCCTCAGCTCCATCCTCTGTCCTCAGCTCCACCCTCAGCTCCATCCTCAGCTCCGTCCTCAGCTCCACCCTCAGCTCCGTCCTCAGCTCTGTCCTCAGCTCCGTCCTCAGCTCCGTCCTCATCTCCACCCTCAGCTCCGTCCTCAGCTCTGTCCTCAGCTCCGTCCTCAGCTCCACCCTCAGCTCCGTCCTCAGCTCCACCCTCAGCTCCACCCTCAGCTCCATCCTCAGCTCCGTCCTCAGCTCCACCCTCAGCTCCATCCTCAGCTCCGTCCTCAGCTCCATCCTCTGTCCTCAGCTCCGTCCTCAGCTCCACCCTCAGCTCCGTCCTCAGCTCCACCCTCAGCTCCATCCTCAGCTCCGTCCTCAGCTCCGTCCTCAGCTCCACCCTCAGCTCCGTCCTCAGCTCCACCCTCAGCTCCATCCTCAGCTCCGTCCTCAGCTCCACCCTCAGCTCCACCCTCAGCTCCGTCCTCAGCTCTGTCCTCAGCTCCGTCCTCAGCTCCACCCTCAGCTCCGTCCTCCATGCGGGTCACTGCGCTGAAGCTCTTTCTCCTCGTCTTTTCTTTAAAAGCTTCACAAACTATTTCTGGATTTATTTTCCCGGCGAAGTGAAGAAGCTGTTTTAAATCTTTATCTTCCTGCTCGGCCGGCTGCCGGAAAACTGGAAGAACACAGAAACGATCAAATCAACCTGACCGACCACCAGTAGGGGTGGGTTAGAAGAATGTTAACTTTTGAATTTATGAAATAATCATCTCATAATTATGAGAAAAATAAATCATAAAAATAATTCGGCTTGGTTTTCCTTAATTTATGAGATAATATTTTCTCAAAAAATGTGAAATCTGTGTTGTTTTTCTGAATTCATGAGATATAATTTTCTCATAATCATAAAAAAAGAATCATAAATACTATTCTGCTTTTTTCTGAATTAATGAGATAATGGTTTTCTGGGGGGAAAAAGAAAATGGTATCTCCCCGGTCTCCATAACAAACTGTATGAATGAGAAACGATGTAAATATGTTGTTACTTCATCAGAACAAACTGGAAGTGAGCATGAATGAAACGTCGGCCCAGAAAGGGGTTAAATTTAAAACTCCTCCTCCGACGGCTTCTACATGAAGCTCAATGGATGAAAACCAGAGTCTGAGGCTGACGAGCCCAGCAGCAGAAAAAGGTTTGATGCTCTGGGTTTAGGAGGAAGGTGTTCAGTGTGGTAATGACAGTGTAATCTGGGAGAACGTGGAGAGAAAAGATCAGTCCCAATAATCAGATTAGAGGCGGATTAAAGCAGAAAGAGGAAGGAGGAGGAAGTCTGGGATTTGTGTGATCGAAGACGAGGAGTTTAATATGAGCTGAGCGGAGGGAGGAGGGGGGGTGGGGGGGAGGAGGGGGTGGGGGGGAGGACGGAGGGAGGAGGGAGGGATGAGGAGGGAGGGAGGAGGGAGGAGGGAGGAGGCAGGAGGGAGGAGGGAGGAGGGAGGAGGGAGGGAGGAGGGAGGGATGAGGGAGGGATGAGGAGGGAGGAGGGAGGAGGGAGGAGGGAGGAGGCAGGAGGGAGGAGGGAGGAGGGAGGAGGGAGGGAGGAGGAGGGAGGAGGGAGGGAGGAGGAGGGAGGAGGGAGGGAGGAGGGAGGAGGGAGGAGGGAGGAGGGAGGGAGGAGGAGGGAGGGAGGAGGAGGGAGGAGGGAGGAGGGAGGAGGGAGGGAGGAGGAGGGAGGAGGGAGGGAGGAGGGAGGAGGGAGGAGGGAGAAGGGAGGGAGGAGGAGGGAGGGAGGAGGAGGGAGGAGGGAGGAGGGAGGAGGGAGGAGGGAGGGAGGAGGAGGGAGGGAGGAGGAGGGAGGGAGGAGGGAGGAGGGAGGAGGGAGGAGGGAGGGAGGAGGAGGGAGGAGGAGGAGGGAGGAGGGAGGAGGGAGGAGGGAGGGAGGAGGGAGGAGGGAGGAGGGAGGCGGGAGGCGGGAGGCGCTCTGGCAGATTAAAGAGGATCCACGTCTCAATGATTCATTTGGAGCAGCTCTTTCTATAATTCAGGAGTCCTGAGCTGCGACTATCAGATTCCTGCTGAGGAGCCAGAGCGGCGGGTTTTTAACCCGTTCAGCTTTTTCTATTTCCACAATTTAAATTTTCAAGATTATTCCGTCTCACCGGGGTTCTGAGACCTCCGGAGGCCTCGTCTGATCTGAGGCCTCGTTTACGTCGCTACGGATAGAGCGGTAGAGATGTTAGAGGATTAACTAACAAACTGACACCCAGATTACAGAGCATCGTCCTCCTCGAGCATCAGATTAGACCGTCTTTCTTCTCTAACATCCAGATTATAGAGCATCTTCCTCCCCCAAGGTCCAGATTATAGAGCATCTTCTTCCTCTAACTTCATATTATAGATTGTCTTCCTCCCCTAACTTCAGATTATAGATTATCGTCCTCCCCTAACTTCATATTATAGATTGTCTTCCTCCCCTAACTTCATATTATAGATTATCTTCCTCCCCTAACTTCAGATTATAGAACATCTTCCTCCCCTATCTTCATATTATAGATTGTCTTCCTCCCCTAACTTCAGATTATAGAGCATCTTCCTCCCCTAACTTCATATTATAGATTGTCTTCCTCCTCTAACTTCAGATTATAGATTGTCTTCCTCCCCTAACTTCAGATTATAGATTGTCTTCCTCCCCTAACTTCAGATTATAGAGCATCTTCCTCCCCTAACTTCATATTATAGATTGTCTTCCTCCTCTAACTTCATATTATAGATTGTCTTCCTCCCCTAACTTCAGATTATAGATTGTCTTCCTCCCCTAACTTCAGATTATAGATAATCTTCCTCCCCTAACTTCAGATTATAGATAATCTTCCTCCTCTAACTTCATATTATAGATTGTCTTCCTCCCCTAACATCCAGATTATAGATTGTCTTCCTCCCCTAACATCCAGATTATAGAGCATCTTCCTCCCGCTACTTGACACATAAGTAACTTCGTAAAAGCCCAAAGTATTTAATCCCAAAGTTTTAATGAGTACTTTACAATCTATTCACTTAAATCCTATTTTATCATTCTAAACTTTACAGCTTTATTTATTCTGGCATGTTTAACATTGTTTCTAGAAACGACACCAGGACCGGCTGGAGGAACGTTTTTATCTCACATCAGGAAGAACTGATGAGTAAATCAGGAATTCTCTGGGTGAGAAGAAACCAGGTGGAGAAGCAGGAACAGGCCCCAGCCTGACCCCCACCCCCACTAACTACACCACCCACAACCTCCGCTCTGGATTATTTCTCCTCTCACTTGGAGAGGAAAACTTGTTTTAACAAAATGTGTTTATTGGTATAAATGCAGCACAAAGTACGTACTGGTCATTGATGTCATTAGAGTTTAATTATTTGTTTTCAAAGCAGGTTTATAGGATTTAAAATATATAACTTGCAAACTGTGTTTCTGCATTCATCCATTCATCCATTCATTCATTCATTCATTCATCCATTCATCCATTCATCCATTCATCCATTCATCCATTCATCCATTCATCCATTCATCCATTCATTCATCCATCCATTCATTCATTCATTCATCCATTCATTCATTCATCCATTCATTCATTCATTCATCCATTCATTCATTCATTCATTCATCCATTCATTCATTCATTCATTCATTCATTCATCCATTCATTCATTCATTCATTCATTCATTCATCAAATACAAGTCGTTCCATTTTAATTGTATTTTCTGTCACTAAATTTGGATCAAAATCCACGATAGATTTTATTTAGTTTAAAAACAAAAGTATGATATAAACTGCTATTTTTCTGAACCATATATTTATTTATTTGATGAGATCTCAAGTCTATAAATGTATCTTTATTTTAATTTAATTGCATTTTTTATATTTATATACAACTTCACACTTTCTGTAAAATCAGTTATACATGTGCATTTCTTTCCAATTATTTATTTTTTATTTTACTGATCTATAAATTCTTCAATGTTTTTTGTGTATTTTAAACATTTGTTTTATTTATTTTATTTGCTTTGTTTTTTTGTTTAACTGATATAAATATATATATTATATTAGAAATTTCAAATATTTTGCATTTTATTGGCAAAGCATGAAGTGAATGAAGCTTTTCAGCGAAGCTCCACGACTATAAAACCATCGATGTTATTTATTTATGAATAAAAAAGCCGGAGTTGCTTATTATTATTAATTTGACTGAATAATGGACTAAGTTGGATGTGGGGTGAGCGGGGCTCAGACAGAGGTTAATAAATGGAGCCTCTGATCTCTGAACTGTTGACGCTGGCTGAGCCTCAGAGATGATCAGAGATGATCAGAGATGAGATGAGATGAGATGAGATGAGATGAGATGAGATGAGATGAGATGAGATGAGATGAGATGAGATGAGATGAGAGGAGATCTCCAGCGAGGAAACGGCGAGCAGCAGCCATTTCTGTGTTTGATGCAGAAGCATTACCGAGGTGGAGGAGGTCGGGAGGAGGTCGGGCCTTCTGGCAGCTTCTAGAAGCTTCGCTTCAGTCCGGCTGAGTGAGTCGCGGCTCCGCACTCGTCTTAAAACACTCGTCCTCCCGGGGACCGCTGCTCGCCGCTCGCCACCCGCCACCCGCCACCCGCCGCTCACCCGCCACTCACCCGCCGCCCGCCGCTGCTTTTAGGACATGAAACATGAAGCGAAGCCTCCGAGCGCCGAGGAGTTAAGTGGTGTGAAGATGGAGGCCGGGCCGGAATGCACCGAGAGGATTCAACCTTTCACACAGAGATCTTGAGCAACTGGAGCAACTGGAGGAACTGGAGCAACTGGAGCAACTGGAGGAACTGGAGGAACTGTAGCAACTGGAGGAACTGGAGCAACTGGAGCAACTGGAGCAACTGGAGCAACTGGAGCAACTGGAGGAACTGGAGGAACTGGAGGAACTGTAGCAACTGGAGGAACTGGAGCAACTGGAGCAACTGGAGAAACTGGAGCAACTGGAGCAACTAGAGGAACTGGAGGAACTGGAGCAACTGGAGCAACTGGAGCAACCAGACGTCAGTGAGGAGAAACATGAAGGTCTCGTTTACACGACAATGAAAAGACGTGTACTTCAGGGGGCGTCGGTTTACTCGACTCGTTCAGGTGGAACTCCCCCCCCCCCCCCCCCCGGAGAGACGGAGCCTGTTACTGCTCATCCCCCCGCTGTAAACAGTTTCTTCTGCTCATGCTCCAGTAAACCAACATGGCCGACCCCTAGTGGTTTGACTCGCGCTGGTATTCTAGTTCCACCGTCCATATCGGTAGTTTAATAGCTGAGACGCTCCCTGATAGCCTCCGATTCCTCATCGGTCCATCAGGATGTTGCTTCTCTCCATTTTGTTCTCAAGTCTGTTTGATTTCATTAGAAAATCAAACGACAGCGCCGCCCTTTTATTAAAGTCTCTTATTATAAAGGACTGTGAGAACTATGGCAAAGTATTTATACGTGTTCCATACTCCTGTGTGCCACTATCACCTTTATCTTGTCCTGTCTCGTCTCATCTTGTCTTATCATTCTCAGGTCAGGAAATGATGACGTACTCTTTGTGATATTGAGTAATCTGGACTTCCACGTGCAGCTGTAACTTTTAAGACTCTGACTCATGAAGTCAACTTGGATTTCCTCTTTGAGATTCAGAGCAGAACGACAGCAAAACCAGAAAACCTCTAAGCAGTAGAACACATGGAGGAGGTTAAAGAAACCACTGGAAATAGAAATACCAGCTGTTGAGTTCAGTGTGTGTGTGTGTGTGTGTGGGGGTGGGGGGGGGGGGGGGATTCACTCCTCATAGTTGAATAGTTGAATGACTCAGAACTTTCTAACTAACAGGCCAATCGAATAATCCAGGAATATTTTAATATGTTGATAATCTGATTATTGCTGCTAATGTCACCGGTAGAGGAAGATGCTCTGTAATCTGGATGTTAGAGGAGGAAGATGCTCTATAATCTGGATTTTAACAGAAAGATATTGTTGGCTGTATGAACCAGATATTTTTTCAGAAGTTGAGCCACTGAACAGGATAAATTGACTCCAAACATTCGAGTCCCACTGTGGTCATCCATCTTTGTCTGGTGTGTGAATACGGTCGGGGGAGGGGTGGGGGTGGGGGTTGGGGGGAGGGGCTGCTGTCCCAGTGGGACCTGTGGGAAGTGAAGAGGTTTTTCTTTTTTCTTTTTAAATTCCTCCATCCCTGGAACAGGCAGCCAGCTGGTCGGGGAACAGCTGACCAGCTACTATGTGAACCGCTCTTTGCTTTCATCCAGAAACAATTGATGGTTTTCGACTGAGCGGCTCTTTAATCCACCTCCCTCCGCTCTCTCTCCACAATCTGACCTCACGTCTTTGTTCAGACTCGCTGAGTCAAAGCTCAGGGGCGGGGGGGGGGGGGGGGGGGGCTTTCATCGGCTGATCCCTACGGCCACACATCGTATTTAAAAAGTACCAAACAACTCTCGGATGGATTCCTTTTCCTACATGCTTTGATAACTGATTGGCTTAAGCTGAATTCATTAAATCTTCATTAAGGTTTCTGGTTGGACTGAATCGGCTGATTCCAGATCAGAGATCTTCATGTGGCTCCAGAGGCTTCTTGAAGCTGAAATCTAAAGTAAGACTCTTATCTCCTTAAACCCTATCACAATAAGAACAAAAGGAGATTAAATAAAATAAGAATAAAACTGCTTTGAAAGACAGACAAAATAAATCAGTTGAAAACAACAAAATTGACAAAAAAACACAGAAAAAGGTGAGAATTGAAAAATCTAAAGAGTCTAAACGTCCTTAAAACCTAAAATAGCTAGAGCTACACTCGGTAGAGTGCGGGCCTTCGCCAATGCCACATTTTCCTGCGGAATCGAGTTAGCATCTACAGCATGTTAGCCGTTAGCTCATATCGATGCTAACTAGGTAGCTCGGGCAGCTACATCAGTTTATGAAACGTGACTTGTTTCTATGGAAACGGCTCAGCGACCAGGTTACCAAGAGGCTGCGAGGCTTCCTGGTATTAGTGCCGTTATTACTAAAAACTTTCCAAGCAAATTCCTAAACTTTTCTTGGAATGACCGCCTTGTTATGGTTGCTATAGCGATCAGACAGAATGAGGTTAAACCAGGAAAAGGAGCCTGAACCTCTGAACTCATTGATGTCCGTTTGGTTGCTCCGTTTCCCCGTCGGGAGCAACGGTTTGCGACTTTCACTGGAGACGTCCTGCCAGGATTCCAACCCACCTGTGAAAACAGAAGGAGTCTTGATTCGGTTTGAACTGAACTGGTTTCAGTGTGACGTGTGGTGAGGCTCATGGCTGGTGAGGTTCATGGCTGGTGAGGCACCGACTTCATCACAGTCAGATTTACAAACATATGAACCCTAAAGAGGATCTGATTCACCATTTGATTGGCAGCAGTTAACGGGTTCTGTTTAAAAGCTCATACCAGCATTCTTTACACATACAAACTGTAAGCACACAAAAAAGCACATTTAATTAAAAAAAAACGTTATCATGGTCTTACCTTTACTTAGAAATGAAGTCCATGCGCCGCTCCTTCAGAACAAAAGCATCGATAACTTGTTTATAGAAGTTTAGAAAACTGTTTTATTTTAGATCTGTAGTCCTCCGTGTTAAAAGTAAGTCCAGGCGAGAGGAAAAAAATAAACGATCGCTGCCGCTGCACTTGACTCGCTAACTGTCGCTTGTTGTCACTTATTCTGCAGCCGAGGAGTCGCAAGAAGGATCCCTGGGATCACTAGCGCCCTCTACCATGAGGCAGGAGAACTGCGTGCCTCACCCAGCCGCTCAGCACAAGAAACACGTCACACACATACAGTTGTTGACAAAATACACTGTACATTATATACCTCAGGTAACTAAACTATGGAAATTTATAATATAATTCATATAGCAAAAGTGTTTGAACATTTTAACAGCGACATACAGAGAGATAGCAATCCATGGTGAGGCTCAGCTGGCTGCCGCCTCACCGCAAGTCTCTTCTCAGCATTTGAACGGTAAATGTGAAAATTCAGCGATTTTGAATAAAAATAATCTAAAACTGGTGAAGTTAAATGGAAAATAACTTTATAGTATAATAACTGGATACATATAAATATTTAATTAAATTTTTTTCTTTTTACATTTTTTTAGAGAAAATTTTTTCTCATTTTCTCGCAGCTTCTTCGCCGTAGCCCTGATCTCATCTAGGTCTTTGTCTTTATGCTGACAGTTTAGGCCGTCGCCATGGTAACACCACTCTCTGCACGCCGGCGCGTCGAGAGAAGAAAAGCGTTCAGACATGTGACTCTGAGCTTCACACTGCGACGACGATATCAAGGAGTGTGTGTGTGTGTGTGTGTGTGTGTGTGTGTGTGTGTGTGTGTGTGTGTGTGTGTGTGTGTTCCTAAGGCCCTGTTTGCCCAATGTTTCCAAAAAAAAACTACTTTGTTTTTGCATTTCTGTTTCAGAAATTGTTTACACTACATTTTTGAAAACTATGCTCGTTACCATGGAAACAGTGAAAACGATGTCGTTAGTACGCCAGACAAGCATCGTTGTTGTTTTCCATCTACTGAGCATGTGCAGTATCTTTTGCCGTCTACTCAGGACTGGGCCTTAGCGTTTCCAGAAATGGTCACTTTTACCCCGTCTGTACAACGACGGAGTCTCAAAACCCTCCACGGTTAAAAACCCTCCATAGTTAAAAAACCCTCCACAATTAAAAACCCTCCACGGTTAAAAACCCTCCATAGTTAAAAACCCTCCACGGTTAAAAACCCTCCATAGTTAAAAACCCTCCACGGTTAAAAACCCTCCACAGTTAAAAAACCCTCCACGGTTAAAAACCCTCCACGGTTAAAAACCCTCCACGGTTAAAAAACCCTCCACGGTTAAAAACCCTCCATAGTTAAAAAAACCCTCCATAGTTAAAAACCCACCACAGTTAAAAACCCTCCACGGTTAAAAACCCACCACAGTTAAAAACCCTCCACGGTTAAAAACCCTCCACGGCGGCGACAGACGGGACACTTCTGATGACTCATGTTGCTATGGCGACACAGTGTTTGGACAACAGCTGAGTGGCGAGGAGTCGAGTTGCTCCAGACACATTCAGTCACCGAGACCAAACACAGAGCGGCCGGCTGCCAGCAGACTTCATAAACACACTTCCTCCATCGACTCCAGCTCGCCGCTCGCCGCTCGCCGCTCGCCGCTCGCGGCTCATCGCTCGCCGCCGTGACTCAGTGAAATCACACTTTGTCACACTGGAGGTCTTCCTCTTACGTAAACGCCATCCGAGCTCGGAGGAAGAGAAGAGACATGAGAGGTTCTAGAGTATCGAGTCAGAAGGAAAAGTCTGGTTTTAAAAAGAGAAGAAGTAATGTGTGTTCTTTTATTCTTTTATTCTTTTATTCTTTTATTCTTTTATTCTTTTATTCTTTTATTCTTTTATTCTTTGAAGATTGTTTGTTTTGTTTCAGTTTTGTTTGTTCTGTTTCGATAAGTCATCACAGAAGCTCAAAGATACGAAAAACAAGATTATTAAAGAATAATCAATATCAAAATACTAAATATTTTCAAATATTACAGATTGTTGTATTAAATATTAGAAATATCTTTTTTAAACAAATTAGTATTTACATCATAAAATGAATAAAGAAACCAGTAAACTTTTTGAAAGTGAACTAAATGTATATTTACAGGATCTTGTTGAACTGAACTGGAATAATGATGATGATGTTTTTATCTTCTGAGTGAAGCAACAGTAAACTTTTCCCCCGCCGACGATCAGACTCAGTCTCTTCTGATAAAAACTCCAGTATTGTGGTTTTTCAGCTTCTTTTAAAGTGAAACTGTAAAAGCGGCTGTGGCTTGGTGTTTCTGAGGACATGAGAAGTGGACGTCCACGTCTTTCTTCTGGTTTCCAGTGACGGTAAAAAGGTTTTAGCAGATTTCAGCTACGTAGCGGCGGCGCTCTGCGGCGGCAGCCGCGTTTTGTGGCGCAGTTTTCGTTAACGGCTCCAGGAGGGGGGGGGGGGGGGGGGGGGGGGGGGGGGGGGGGCTTTTCTGACGAGCTCATGAGAGCCGCCGTGGGGCTCGTTAGCCCGAGTCGTCAATTACTGCCAACGCTTTGTAGTTCAACTTCAAACAGGAAGTGCTTGTTTACATTGAACAGGTTAATGTTCGACGCTCGTTAACTGTGAGAGTCACACTGTGTTTACCCTGCCGGGCCGCGGCGCCGCGGTGACCTCTGACCTCTGAAGCCCCGCCCCCCGCCGCCCCCCCCCCCCCCGGCCCCCCCGGCCCCCCCCGGCCCCGCCCATCCAGACCAACAGGCTGCAGCTTCCAAACAACACAAACAACTTCCCTCCTCTAAACCCTCGAGTCAGTCAGTCACACACACACACACACACACACACACACACACACACACACACACACACACACACACACACACACACACACACACACTGTGACTTTAAGTTTAAACTTCGTTGACACGACGATGTTTTCAAGTGAAAACAGAAAACTTTGGTCACGTCGTTTGGGCTCGTTTATACAACAACTACATGGAAACGGCAAAACGCAACTTTTCAAAAACGCTCCGTCTCTATGGAAACGGGGGAAAAGAATGCTACTTTTCGAAAAACACTGTTCCCATGGTAACAGGAAAAACGCTCCGATTCCACGGAAACAAGAGAACAAAACTTTCCAAAACTGCTCCAACTCCATTTCTGTGGAAACGAGAAAATGCAACTTTTCAAAATAAAGTTCCGTTTTCATTTGAAACTTCTTTGACCCAGGAAGAATCCTGCATTCGTACGGAGGTGAAAGTGGGCGTGTCCAACAGAGGTTTGTCAGTCAAGCAGAAAACCACATTTCTACTGCGTTTCTACTTTCCATGGAGTTTTTATTTCTAAGTCCACGTTAAGCTCAGTCTTCATGATTTGAGCAGGAAGTGAGCGCTTGTTCAACGAGCCGACGCTCTCCTGCAGTAACGTGTGAAGACGTGTGGACGTTACCAAGTAAGGTCTGTGGCCTGATAAGAGACTAAAACAAGCTGATTGCGGGTGGTGCCGGTGACCTTTGACCCCCTTTTGACTCCCCCAGTGTTTGTGTCTGAAAATGTACAGTTATTGAGGGATTCTGCAGTTTGTTCTAGTTTCTCACTGAAGATCCTGGAAAACAAAGAGACGCGCCTCCTGTGGTAAAGGTCAAAGGTCAAAGCCTTTTTGTCACTTTAGTGAGTTGTCGACCAGGTGTGCTAAAAAAAACAAGCAATAAACCCATTAAACCCAGAGGGGGGCAATTATATTCACAACGGGGCAACGCGGGGGACGAGGGAAGCTGCGGTGAAGAATTCAGCTCGAACCTGAGCGACATATTTCTTTATGAAAAGCTTCACGTTGTTTATCTTTATTCATATTCAGCTTTAATTTCTGCTCTGCATCCTGTTAGTTCCTATTTCTGTCCAACACTGACCATGGAACGTGAAGTTCCTGATCCCAGCGATGCGTTTCAGCGTTTTCAGCTCAGAAAAGTTTCACGTTCACAAGACGACACTTTTGAAAACGACGTCCGTTTCCACGGAAACGTTGAAAACGAGGTAGCGAGCGTGCTCCACCTCCAGGACGTTTCGGATGGAGATGCTTCGTTTTGCGTTTTCGTTGCAGACGAAGTTTCGCCTTTACAAAGCAGCATTTCAAAAACAATGTGCCCGTTTCCATGGAAACGGCAGGAACACTGTGAGCCATGTAGTTACTATGCCAGGCCACTAGTTGGTGCTGTTTGTTGTTAATGCAGAGAGAAAAAAAGCTGACATATTATTGGACTTCTATCATTAAAAAGGGGTTTTAATATGAGCACAGTGATGATGGCATGTTTACAAGTTGACTAATAAAAAAAAAAAAGAGGTTTAAAGTTTTATTCTAAGCGTGTAAATAACGATGCACATTATTTGTTTAGAGTGTTTGGTCACATTCTGCTGCAGGGTGGAGATAAAACATGTGTGTGTGTGTGTGTGTGTGTGTGTGTGTGTGTGTGTGTGTGTGTGTGTGTGTGTGTGTGTGTGTGTGTGTGTGTGTGTGTGTGTGTGTGTGTGTGTGTGTGTGTGTGTGTGTGTGTGTGTGTGTGTGTGTGTGTGTGTCGGCCGGCAGCTCGGCTGTGCTGCACTTTGATTATTCACAGTCTGACAGCCTCTTTTGTCATCCAGTAAAATGCATAATTCATCTTCACTTTAGCAGGCAGGAAGCTCAAAGAATAGATTGTCACTTCCAGTGTGTGTGTGTGTGTGTGTGTGTGTGTGTGTGTGTGTGTGTGTGTGTGTGTGTGTGAGGATTAATGGCCTGGCCTGGTAGAGCGGCTGCTTCTCCTTATAGAGGCATGTTCCTGCTCTCGGACTCGCTCTCGTCAGGCTGCCGTCGCCGTCTGAAGAATAAAAACCGAAACACTCCGGGTTCATTCTCACGTCGTCACAATCCTGCCCGTTCACGCCGGAGATGATTTCAGATGATTTCAGATGATTTCAGATGATTTCAGATGATTTCAGGATTCAGCTGCAGAAACTTCTGCTGCATCCAGATTAAAGTTATTTATTTAAAATTTAGATTCTATTTTATTTTGGGCTTTCTGGAAAGTTTCCTCTTCTGTTGCTGATTTTTTTTTCTTATTATTTTCCCTCATTGCCCAACTTCCCCAATGATAGGACATGTCCCTGTGAGACGAGGACAACTTGTCCCCAGAAAAGCTCAGTAGCATATAAATACCCTGAAGTGAAACGAGCAGGAACTTTTGGCCTAAAGTGTGAAATCAGATCAACGTTCTTCCATATCAGAGTGTAGAAATTAGAATAAAACAAAGGTTGTTCCTGTTTCTCATCGATCAGTTTGATTTCCTTCCAAATGTGTGAAATAATAAAAATCGATAATCCTGAGGAAGTTCGTGGTGGACGAGTCGTCTGGAGTCTCGACTCTCAATTTGATGTTTTATTCTTTTCTTTGTATTTTTGTCTTTGATTCCCACTTTTTTTTCAGTTATTTTCAATATTTTGTGTCTTTATTTAGTTTTTTGGTAGTTTTTCTGTGTTTTTCCAGGTGTTTTTGAATATTTATTTTGTTTCTTTGTGGATTTTTTCTTACTTTTTCAGCTTTATTTTTTTATTTTATTTAGAATTTTTGGACATTTTGTATCTTCCTGATTTTTTACTTTTTTCCCCATTTATATTTAATTTCCTGTCATTTGTGTTTTTTTTTCAAATTGTTTGTTAAATTGTGTAATTTTCTGTAATTTAAAAAAAAAAATTCCTTATTTTTCTATTTGTGTTTGATTTGGTCTTTTTTACGTTTCTTTCCGATTCTTCCAGTTGAAGGTTTACGTTTGCGTCGTTTTGTTGTTTTTCCACTTTTATTTGCCCATTTATGTTTGACTTTTTAAAATTGTGTCTCTTTTGGTGAGTTTTATCCTTATTCTTCCAGTTGTGTGTTAACTTTGGTTTTGTGTTTGGCTCAGAGGAATTAAACAAACAAACAAACAAACAAACAAACAAACAAACAAACAAACAAACAAACAGATAGAAAAATCCAAATGACTCAATTCAAAAAGTTCTGGAGGACACAAAGAGACACTGGAAACTTTCCAGTGGAAAAAGTCCAACCTTGGGAAACAGACTGAGACTCCAGAGAGCTGGAGGCACAGAAACAAAGACTACATATCTATGTAGAAATGTAGAAATGTAGAAATGTAGAAATGTAGAAATGTACAGCCACCAGGTGCAGACAATCAGTCCCAGGTGAATCATCAGAGCAGCAATCAGACTCCAGGAGGGAAACTGAAGCAGCTTGAAACCAGAAGTTAGACTCAGAATCTCAAAGAGAAGAAAATGTGCAGCAGGACATTCTGGGTTTTTTCATTGTTTTCCCATTTCTATGTCTAATAAAGTCTTTTTTGTTGTTTTTATTGTCTTGTTCTGGGTTTTTTCTGTATTATAGTAGCAGTATTTATCCATTTTTGCTTTATAGGTTTTTATTTTATTTGTGTCCTTTTTCATTTGTTTATTTCTCCATTTGAAAGTACTTCTTTTTTGTTTTTGTGTTTTTTCCTCATTTTTCCAGTTCTATGTTTATTTCAGGCTTCAGGGCTGACGAGCCCTGATGTGAGCGTTTGTACAGATGTGATTGGAGAGCCTCACCTGGCTGGACTGAGCTGAGACCTCAGATTGAGGGTCGTCCTGTGGGGGACGTGAGGTGGCGGCTTCTAACAGTGACACACACCGACACCGGGGGGGGGGGGGTCCACGACAACAACAGCATGACCTATTTACACCGGGGGAACTGAACAATGCTCCGGCTTACCAACCCGGAGAACCATCGACAGCAGAAGCTCTGGGATGAAATCCAACATGGAGCCAGGATCTGATGTTAGAGGGGGAAGATGCTCTATAATCTGATGTTAGAGGGGAAATATGCTCTATACTCTGATGTTAGAGGAGGAAGATGCTCTATAATCTGATGTTAGAGGGGGAGATGCTCTATAATCTGATGTTAGATGAGGTAGATGCTCTATAATCTGATGTTAGAGGGGAAATATGCTCTATACTCTGATGTTAGAGGAGGAAGATGCTCTATAATCTGATGTTAGGGGGGAGATGCTCTATAATCTGATGTTAGATGAGGTAGATGCTCTATAATCTGATGTTAGAGGACGGGTATGCTCTATAATCTGATGTTAGAGGGGAAAGATGCTCTATACTCTGATGTTAGAGGGGGAAGCTGCTCTATAATCTGATGTTAGAGGGGAAAGATGCTCTATACTCTGATGTTAGAGGAGGAAGATGCTCTATAATCTGATGTTAGAGGCGGAAGATGCTCTATAATCTGATGTTAGAGGAGGGATATGCTCTATAATCTGATGTTAGAGGAGGGAGATGCTCTATAATCTGATGTTAGAGGAGGAAGATGCTCTATAATCTGATGTTAGAGGAGGAAGTGCTGCAGCATGTTCAGACTATAGGAATGTCTTCAGTGAAGTCATTCTGGCCTATATTCAGATTAATCAGCTGTTACGTGTGTTTTACCCCCGGCGTCTCCAGCGGAGGACGGCCGGGTCGAGGTGTCGGATTATTATCTTTTAATTTCTGCAGAGAGCAAAGCGGCACAGAGGCACGGCGCCGCTCTATAATCAGCTGTTTGTTTTTGCAGAGGATCAACTGTGGTGTCACTTTAAGGAGATAATTGGAGAGTCGGGGGAGACAAAGGAGGGGGAACGAGGACGGGGGGGGGGGGGGGGGACGGGGGGGGGGGGGGTAATTAAAAAAGTCCATGCCAACATGTAAACCTCACACCGAGCAACGGAAGAGAACCAGGGATTTTAATTTTGTGAGATGAGAGCGAACCACTACACACCCTCTTGGTTCTTTGTGTCTTTGAGCAGGTTTGTCTTCCTGCTCGGGGAGACGGTGGACATGTGGACATGTGGACTCAAACCGTAGGTTTGGTGATGTGAGGCGGCAGTGCGAACCACTGCCCCACTGGGCCTGATCCGTGCGGCTGAAGGTCTCGTGACAACGCAGAAATATGAAGGAATAAAGCGTTTTTAATCCGGGAAGTGGTTCGGCTCCTCCAGGAGACGAGGAGCAGCAAAGAATAAACGAAACGTAAAAGCTGCAGGTCTCCGGAGGAAGACGAGGACAGGCTGGGTCGGCTGCTGTTGCCATGGAGACGGGGAGTCCTCAGATGATCGCCTGTTTGTGGGAAACCCTGGTTCTTTTTCAAACAGTATTGTTCTGTCTGAAGGATTTCTGGGTTTCCTCAGCAGAACGGCTGGACTTTATTCTTTATTGGTCCATTTGGCCTTTATTCAATATTTTGAACCGTTTTGATGAGATAAAAGGGAAGTTGTGTCTTTTTAACCTGAGAATTCCTTTTATCAGCATGAAACTGGATCATTTGAGTGAAATAAAAACCTGTTCTGGCACTAGTTTGGACTGTTTAATCCATTATTTAAGTAAATTAAAGACAAATAAGGAAAAAACTTCACATTTTTATAACAGTAATTTGCCTTTTTGATCATTTTGTTGTCATTTTGTCCAACAAAGTACAAGATATACGTGTTTTTCTTGTATTTTCTTGCAGGAAGGAGCAACACCGCTTCAGACTTTCCCACTGATTCGTTCCACTGCAGCAAATTAAAAGCTCGGTTCACTTCTTTTGGCTTTGAAGGGAACAAATACGATCCAATAAACTTTCTCAGTCCAAACTGAATAGTTTAAAAAAACAATACTTCTTAAATACAGACGTTTGTTACTACGGCCACGTCTTAAAACATTTATTATTATTGCTGCAGAAATTTAAATATTCGGCTTATTTCTCTTTATATTTCTCATTCAAACAGATGAAGAAGAAAATCTCCCACATTTCACTTGTTTAAAACATTTCAGGTCAAAATAAACCAGTTTAAGTGATTTTCAGACAGAAAATTTGACTGAATAAGTATAAAACTAAAGCAGATTAAAGGATTTAGAAGTGCGGCTGGGGGTCGTTTCAATTTGCTGACGTCTCAAAGAAAATATTCCAGATTAATTCCTTATAGATATAATTTCTCCTCATTGAGCATGAATGTCTCCCTGAATCCTGCAGAGAAGCTTTAAGACTCATTCAGCATCAAAAAGATCCTTTTTTCCTTCTCAGACAAATAAAAGAACGTTTTTCAGTCCCAATAAACAACAGAATGACTGATCACAGAGTAATCCGAGTACTCCAGGCGTTGTAATCTCTCCCAGCAGCTCTGCAGCGGCTGTAAACAGCGTCGCAATGCAGATCCATAAATTTCATAAAGGCGCCTCGGCGCCGCTCCGAGCAGAGGAAGTGCAGCGAGGCCTCCTGGATGAACCTGCAGGAAGTCTGCTGACCTCTGACCCCTGACCCCTGACCTCTGACCCCTGACCTCTGACCCTGGAATTGAAGAGAAATCACCCACTTGGTGCATTTAAAACTTTTAATATTCAAAAAATACTTCAAATTTTGGCTTCTCGGTACAACAATGCGCCTCCTCCGGAACTCGTACAGTGTTTAAACGTCTGTCAGCAAAAGAAAAGTGCAAAGTGGTGGACGGCGTCCGGCGACCGGCGTCCGGCGACCGGCGTCCGGCGACCGGCGACCGGCGTCCGGCGACCGGCGACCGGCGACCGGCGTCCGGCGTCCGGCGTCCACCCCGCAGAGGAAAAGGCTACTTCAACGCTCCAGACGGTGGTTTGCTTCCACCAGGGGGCACCACAGACCCGAGCCGCGTGCAAAATCCACCTCCTGGATGGAGGTTATGAAAAGACGAGGAGGAAGAAGAAGAAGAAGAAGAAGAAGAAGAAGAAGAAGAAGTCCTCTGGTTCCTGATGGAGCGGCGGTAACAGGCCCGCCTGCTTCTGCTGCTCCACAGTTCAAGTTTGTTCTCTCAGGCCCCGTTTACGCCAAAACCTGTAAAGGCGCCAGTTTGCTCGTTTTCCGTGAAGTTTCAAATGAAGACATGAAGTTTGTTGCGTTTTCGTTCCAGAACAGTCTCACGTCAAAACACGTCGGGTTTTTTTCATTGCAACAGGAGAGCGGCATGAAAACGCATCAATTGACACGTTTTCCGTTTCAGAAAAAACTTCGTTTACGTGATATTTCACGTGAAAAAGTATTTTCATTACAGAAAAGTTTCGCTTTTACGCGACAAAGTTTCAAATGAAACCCCGCCGGTTTTTCCGTTTTAGTTTCCGAAAAACTTTCGCGTGAATATTCGGCGTTTTTTAGCAAGTTTCGTGCCGCATGACTTCATTTTGTTTCTGAAAAGTTTGATGTTTACGTGACGCTTCACACGAAATTGAGTCGTTTTTATGCGACAACGTTTCAAGTGAAAGCGACTCCGACCGTTGGGTAGAACAAAAGTTTAGCTCGGCGGCCGGGCGACGCGGCGCCGACGGCCGGGCGACGTGGTGGCGGCTGAGCGACGTGGTGGCGGCCGAGCGACGTGGCGGCTGAGCGACGTGGCGGCTGAGCGACGTGGCGGCTGAGCGACATGGTGGCGGCCGAGCGACGTGGCGGCGGCTGAGCGACGTGGCGGCGGCTGAGCGACGTGGCGGCTGAGTGACGTGGCGGCTGAGCGACATGGTGGCGGCTGAGCGACGTGGCGGCGGCAGCGGCGGCCGAGCGACGTGGCGGCGGCTGAGCGACGTGGCGTACGCGGGGCCTGGTTGATCTTTTTGGTTTGCTTGTTGATCCTGCGGCCTCCGTCGGCTTCACAGCTTTAAGAATCCACAGACAGGAAGTGGGAACCCACAGACAGGAAGTGGGAACCTGACGGTTTTCTCACAGTGTGACGACGTTACCGCTGCTTCTTCTTCTGCTTGAGCGACTTCCTCCTCTTGAGGATCATCTCGTACAGCTTGTCCATGCCCTCGTGCAGCCCCTCCCCGATGATGGCGCAGGCCGGCTGGATGTGGTAGGTGGTGGAGGGCGTCAGCTCCTGCAGCGCCAGCTGCTTCTCGATGTCCGCCACCGCCAGCGACTTGGGCAAGTCCTGCTTGTTGGCGATGACCAGCAGCGGCGTGCCCTGGTTCTCGGCGAACTTGGTGACCTTGTGCAGCTCGGTCTTGGCCTCCTCCAGCCGGTCCACGTCCACCGAGTCCACCACGTAGATGATGCCGTCGGTGCAGCGGCTGTAGGACTTCCACAGCGGCCGCAGCTTCTCCTGGCCGCCCACGTCCCAGAAGTGGCAGCTGATGCCCTTGGCCGTGCCGTTGCTCAGCCGGATCTTCTCCGTGTTGAAGCCGATGGTGGGCACCGTGTTGACGAACTCGTTGAACTTGAGTCTGTAGAGGACGGTGGTCTTCCCCGCTGAGTCCAGACCCAGCATGACGATGTGCAGCGACTGGAAGGCGGAGATGTTGGAGAAGCTGTTGCCCATGTCTGCTTGTCCCTGGACGGGCTGCTTGTCCCTGGGAGTCAATCCGCTTTGAGGGGGTCAGAGGCGGGTGTTAGAGGTGGAGAGGTGGGGGGTCTGGATGCCGTGGCCCTCCTCAGCGGGGGGAGGGGGGAGTCTGGATGCCGTGGCCCTCCTCAGCAGGGGGGGGGGGGGTCTGAATCCCGTGGCCGGCCTCAGCGGGGGGAGACGCGGTGCGCCTTGTCAGGA
>NC_137632.1:28460093-28495093 GCF_963383615.2 Lipophrys pholis | reverse complement strand
TGTGTGTGTGTGTGTGTGTGTGTGTGTGTGTGTAAGCCCTCTGCCGACGGTCTGCTCCCTGAAGCCTGATTCATTTCAGGGATGTGATTACCCAGAGTGCATTGTGGGTAAACAAGCTGGGTTCAGGACTGCAGGTCTTGTTGTCTTCAGCGGCGGAGGGTGGAGTCATTAACCCGGCGCCGCAGGTGGAGGCGCAGGTGGAGGCGGAGGTGGAGGCGGAGGTGGAGGTGGACACTAAACGAGCCGTCTGATCTCCACACGCAGATAAATATCACCGAGGACTTTTCCTCTTCTGGAAAACGATATCAGGGTGAAGGAATCTCAAGATAAAACCGCTCAATGCCTCGACGGTAAACCTCCTAAACAAACCAGGTTTTAGCTTTAGCGTTAGCGTTAGCTTTAGCATTAGCTTTAGCATTAGCGATTTAAGACATCGTTTTTCTCCCAGTCGTTCTTAAAAAGTGAATCGTCTGCGTCCACACGACGCCATGAAAAGTAACATAATTTCCTGAATATAAGCCTCATCCAACAAAATCTCGAAGGAAAACAGAACAAAATAAGAACGGTTGGAGTTACGTGATGCGCCTGAACACATCACCTGGTGTATGAAGCTCCTTAATCCATAAAAATCTTTAGATTAGCTGCGTTGTTGTTTATGCCGCAGTGTGTGAAATAGCAGCTTATGGCCTGGAAATTACAGTACTCAAAATGATGTAGTACATATGCCAGGTCTGTAGGTGGCACTGCAACGCTGCAAATAGAACCGATAGAAACAACAAAAAAATAGAACTAAAATAGATATCTGGGGAGGGGAGGCTGTGGTCTGCTGATCTGCTGTGAAGGATGACTGATCCAACCAGGCTGTTTAATCATGCTGAGGCGCCACCGAGGGGCGTGGCCATGCTGCTCGCTCCCAGAATGCACCACCAGGGGGCGCCGCAGGGTGAGTGTAGCTTTAAAGAGCTTTCAAGTCAATTTCATATTTTTCAAAAAAGGAGGCGACACAGACAGATCCAGTTCTGTCCAGTAGGAGCAGCGTTTTGCTGTTAATGTAACTGTAACTGACACATTTTAGCCTTAACGCTGCTGAGCTGCTGTCCCTCTGTCCCTCTGTCCCTCTGTCCCTCTGTCCCTCTGTAGAGTTGCTAAACTCCTGTTTACTGTCTCACTCTCATCGTGAACTAACACGGTCCTGAAAGCAACATGAATGAGTGACGTATCGCGTTAAGTGACATTGGTATTTATCTAGAGCGGTTGTCATTAGTATTAGCATGAGCATTAGCATTTTCACCTAAAACAAAGTTGCTTGAATGCTAAACTTTTCTGGAATGAAAATGCGAAAAAACTTTTTCTTGTTTTCAGCGTAAACGCGGCGTAAACGCGGCGTAAACGCAGCGTAAACGCAGCGTAAACGCAGCGTAAACGCCAAACTTTTCTCAAAAACGAAGCGTTTTCATGTGAACGCAGAACAACTGAGCCCAACTTTCAAAAAACGATCTAACAAGATTAGATGATATTAATTTTCATCTTATTGATTCTTTGAAGTTGGAAAATATGAATTGGTTTGTTTCCTGCACTGAAACTTCCTCTAATTATAGAGCATCTTCCTCCTCTAACATCCAGATTATAGAGCATCTTCATCCACTAACATCCAGATTATAGAGCATCTTCATCCACTAACATCCAGATTATAGAGCATCCTCCTCCCCGAACATCCCGATTATAGAGCATCTTCCCCTCTAAAGTCCAGATTATAGAGCATCTTCCTCTCCATAACATCCAGATTATAGAGCACCGCCCTCCTCTAACATCCAGATTATAGAGCACCGCCCTCCTCTAACATCCAGATTATAGAGCATCTTCCTCTCCATAACATCCAGATTATAGAGCACCGCCCTCCTCTAACATCCAGATTATAGAGCACCGCCCTCCTCTAACATCCAGATTATAGAGCATCTTCCTCCCCTAACATCCCGATTATAGAGCATCTTCCTCCTCTAACATCCAGATTATAGAGCATCTTAACCAATCGGAGAAACCAGGTTGTTGTTGTTGTTTGTCGGCGGTGGCTCCCTGCAGCACTCACATCTCTGCTTTCACCAGACATACGTCTTCATCACCCCCCCCCCCCCCCCCCCCCCCCCCCCCCCCCCCCCCACACACACACACACACACATGAACGTGACACAAAGACATGTTGCCGTGGAGACGAGCACAATGTGCCTTGCCGGTTGCCATGGCACGGTGTTTACCAGCATCTCTTTCTCCTCCAGAGGCTCACATGAAGTGAAGTGTTTCTGTTGATGCAGAGACGGAACTTAAAGACAAAGAGGAGCGAGAGAGGAGTGAGGGAGGAGAGAGAGAAGAGTGAGGGAGGAGTGAGAGAGGAGCGAGAGAGGAGCGAGGGAGGAGTGAGAGAGGAGCGAGGGAGGAGCGAGGGAGGATTGAGAGAGGAGCGAGAGAAGAGCGAGAGAAGAGCGAGAGAAGAGCGAGAGAAGAGCGAGAGAAGAGCGAGGGAGGAGAGAGAGAGGAGCGAGAGAAGAGCGAGAGAAGAGCGAGAGAAGAGCGAGGGAGGAGAGAGAGAGGAGCGAGAGAAGAGCGAGGGAGGAGAGAGAGAAGAGTGAGGGAGGAGTGAGAGAGGAGCGAGGGAGAAGCGAGAGAGGAGCGAGAGAGGAGCGAGGGAGGAGCGAGAGAAAGAGCGAGAGAAGAGCGAGAGAGGAGCGAGAGAGGAGCGAGAGAAGAGCGAGAGAGGAGCGAGAGAGGAGCGAGGGAGGAGCGAGAGAGGAGTGAGAGAGGAGCGAGGGAGGAGTGAGAGAGGAGCGAGAGAGGAGTGAGAGAGGAGCGAGAGAGGAGCGAGAGAAGACCGAGGGAGGAGTGAGAGAGGAGCGAGAGAAGACCGAGAGAGGAGTGAGAGAGGAGCGAGGGAGGAGTGAGAGAGGAGCGAGAGAGGAGTGAGAGAGGAGCGAGAGAGGAGCGAGAGAAGACCGAGGGAGGAGTGAGAGAGGAGCGAGAGAAGAGCGAGAGAGGAGTGAGAGAGGAGCGAGGGAGGAGTGAGAGAGGAGCGAGAGAGGAGTGAGAGAGGAGCGAGAGAGGAGCGAGAGAGGAGTGAGAGAGGAGCGAGGGAGGAGTGAGAGAGGAGTGAGAGAGGAGTGAGAGAGGAGCGAGGGAGGAGCGAGGGAGGAGCAAGTGTCGTCATCAAAGGCAGTAAACAAACAAACAAATAAATAAATAAATAAATAAATAAATAAAAACATAAATACATGCAGCTGAAAACAACGGTAAAGATAAATACCTTCGCCAAATTAAGTTGTTCTCGGCGGCAGAGTCTGTGTGTGTGTGTGTGTGTGTGTGTGTGTGTGTGTGTGTGTGTGTGTGTGTGTGTGTGTGTGTGTGTGTGTGTGTGTGTGTGTGTGTGTGTGTGTGTGTGTGTGTGTGTGTGTTTGTGTTTGTCAGCATTTTTCTTTTTGCTGCAGCCCCTTCTTATCTCTTCATGAACTCCCATACCCAAATGACACACACACACACACACACACACACACACACACACACACACACACACACACACACACACACACACACACACACACACACACACACACACACACACACACACACACACACACAGGTTGTAGCTGCAGAGTAAACAGAAAGTCTCTGCCAGGTTTCGATCTTCACCTCCAGAGAACAAACAGACTTTTGTTCTGCTTCAGTCAGCAGTGTAACATGTTCTCCTCTAGCGTGTTCTCCTCTAACATGTTCCCCTCTAACATGTTCTCCTCTAACATGTTCTCCTCTAACATGTTCCCCTCTAACATGTTCTCCTCTAGCATGTTCTCCTCTAGCATGTTCTCCTCTAACATGTTCTCCTCTAGCATGTTTTCCTCTAACATGTTCTCCTCTAGCATGTTCTCCTCTAACATGTTCTCCTCTAGCGTGTTCTCCTCTAACAGGTTCCCCTCTAACATGTTCTCCTCTAGCATGTTCTCCTCTAACATGTTCTCCTCTAGCATGTTCTCCTCTAACATGTTCTCCTCTAACATGTTCCCCTCTAGTGTGTTTTCCTCTAACATGTTCTCCTCTAACATGTTCTCCTCTAGCGTGTTCTCCTCTAACATGTTCTCCTCTAGCGTGTTCCCCTCTAGCGTGTTCTCCTCTAATATATTCTCCTCTGACATGTTCTCCTCTAACATGTTCTCCTCTAGCGTGTTCTCCTCTAACATGTTCTCCTCTAGCATGTTCCGCTCTAGCGTGTTCCCCTCTAGCGTGTTCTCCTCTAATATATTCTCCTCTGACATGTTCTCCTCTAACATGTTCTCCTCTAGCGTGTTCTCCTCTAACATGTTCTCCTCTAGCATGTTCTCCTCTAGCATGTTCTCCTCTAACATGTTCTCCTCTAGCATGTTCTCCTCTAGCATGTTCTCCTCTAACATGTTCTCCTCTAGCATGTTCTCCTCTAGCATGTTCTCCTCTAACATGTTCTCCTCTAACATGTTCTCCTCTAACATGCTCCCCTCTAACATGTTCTCCTCTAGCATGTTTTCCTCTAACATGTTCTCCTCTAACATGTTCTCCTCTAGCATGTTCTCCTCTAACATGTTCTCCTCTAGCGTGTTCTCCTCTAACATGTTCTCCTCTAACATGCTCCCCTCTAACATGTTCTCCTCTAGCATGTTTTCCTCTAACATGTTCTCCTCTAACAGGTTCCCCTCTAACATGTTCTCCTCTAACATGTTCTCCTCTAACATGCTCCCCTCTAACATGTTCTCCTCTAACATGTTCTCCTCTAACAGGTTCCCCTCTAACATGTTCTCCTCTAGCATGTTCTCCTCTAACATGTTCTCCTCTAACATGTTCTCCTCTAGCATGTTCTCCTCTAACATGTTCTCCTCTAACATGTTCCCCTCTAGTGTGTTTTCCTCTAACATGTTCTCCTCTAACAGGTTCCCCTCTAACATGTTCTCCTCTAACATGTTCTCCTCTAACATGCTCCCCTCTAACATGTTCTCCTCTAACATGTTCTCCTCTAACATGTTCTCCTCTAGCATGTTCTCCTCTAACATGTTCTCCTCTAACATGTTCTCCTCTAGCGTGTTCTCCTCTAACATGTTCTCCTCTAGCATGTTCTCCTCTAGCGTGTTCCCCTCTAGCGTGTTCTCCTCTAATATATTCTCCTCTAGCGTGTTCTCCTCTAGCATGTTCTCCTCTAACATGTTCTCCTCTAATATGTTCTCATGTCGCTCAATCAACTGAGCTGTTCCGTTACAATAACAAGAAAATGTTCATGATAAAAGATAAATCACCTTCATCTCCAGTTTTTAAGCGTATCATACGTGGCCAGTAGCAGCGTGCCAAAAAGTTTCCCCCCGTTACCATGGAGACGGAGCCACAGCGTTTTCAAATCATTTCATTTTGCTCTGTTTCTATGGAGTCGGAGCGTTGTCAAAAAGTTGCATCTTACCTCTTTTCCATTGACACAGATCCACAGCATTTTAAAAAGTTGCGTTTTACCCCGTTTCCACGGCGACTGAGTCAGAGAATTTTCAAAAAGTTGCATTTCCCCCTGTTTCCATGGCAACTGAGTGTTTTCAGAAAGTTGTGCTGTCCCACTTTTTCATGGAGACGGCGCTACAGCATTTTCAAAAACTTACATTTCCCCCCACGGAAACTGACTCAGTTTTCAAAAGTTTGAATTTTTCCTTCCTTTCCCAGGAGACAAAATCACAGCATTTTCAAAAAGTTCCATTTGACTCTGTTTCCATGGAGACGCAGTCGGAGGAGTTCTCAAATATGTTTTGTTTTCAGTTTCTCCGTTTCTACTTCCTGTTGGCGCTCCGGCTCGTTAGCTTTAGCCGAAGCGCCTCACGAATTTATTAAAGTTTTTTTCTGGGAGAGAAAATCAGTGGACATGTTTGTGGAGCAGAAGCGCCGAGTCGGCTGTTTTCCTCTGAGCTTCCTGTTGAGACGGAAAATGGCTGTGCAGCGTTTCAGCTGGTTCCCATGGAGAACCAGGATTCACGCAGAGTTTCTCACGAGGACCTGAACTCTGGAAGCTTCTGGCAGATTGCCAAGATTCATCTTTGAAAAGAGAAACGCAGCGTTTCCCCTCTGTTATTTCATGTTTTCTCATTTGTTGTTGTATTTTCCAGAATCTCGTCGTCGACCTTTCCGTTGTGTCTAAAGTTTTCACGACACAATCAAATGAACAAAAAACTAAACTTCTGCAGTTTTACGTTTTACGTCGCCGCTTGTATGACAACGGGTACTGAAGTAGCAACTGTTTGAAAACACTACGACTCCGTCTCCATGGAAACAAGTATCATATTGTTAGCTACGCCCGTGTGCGTGGTTTCAATACAAAAACAAACAGCGCCACCTCATGGCCCAACACGCTAACTACATTGCTTTCCGATTTATCATCATCATTATTATTATTATTATTATATTTATATCTATTTTTATTTATAGATTTTATATTTATATCTATTTTTTCCCACGTCGTTCTCAGGACTTTGCAGCTTAAACACAAAACTATTCTGAAACAAAAACAGAGAAACGATGAGTTTTGACCTGAAACGATTTCATATAAACGAGGCCTGAACAGAAACACGGACCTCTTTATGCAGACCGCCGTCACCAGGTGACGACTATCTGTCTCACTTTGAGTCTCTTTCCCTTAGTTCTCCGTTTGTATGTTTAGTTTTGAGTTGTGTTTGTCTCAGAGGACGACTCAGGACGCCAGACGGTACGTGACCATTCACAACCTGCTGGTTGCTTTTTGGTAACGAAGCTCCTGAAGGTCACATTTCAATTTGAGCAGCGAAGCGTCAGGCTGAGGGTCGTTCTTCAGTCCCAATCCTTCCTGTTGGGACTCCAACCACCAGCAGCAGAGTGAGAGGGAGAGCAGATAAATGGAGGAACTCCTGGAGGTCATGGGACCGATCCGTCCTCCAGGACCCGTCTCTTCTTCTAATCTCCTTCATTTCCTCCGTCCTTGGTGTTTGGATCCAGGAGCGCGCGCACACACACACACACACACACACACACACACACACACACACACACACACACACACACACACACACACACACACACACGGACGCACGCACACACACGCACGCACGCACGCACGCACGCACACACACACAATCGTAGCACCCACTCGACGGTGATGCTGAGCGACAGCAGGTCGACTCTCACACGCAGTGTGTACAAATATTTACAGTTTATTTACTTTTCCACAAAAAAGTACGCAAACACAATCAGAAGGTTCAAACAGCGAAACCAGAAGCTTTGACGGAACATCAGCAGATTCATCATCGGCTCGTTTTGGCAAACTTTGGTTTTACAAAAAATTTTAAAAGGGCGGAGGGTCGGATGTCGGAGGGTCGGATGGCGGAGGGTCGGATGTCGGAGGGTCGGATGGCGGAGGGTCGGATGGCGGAGGATCGGATGGCGGATGGTGGAGGGTCGGATGTCGGAGGGTTGGATGGCGGAGAGTCGGATGGCGGAGGGTCGGATGGCGGATGGTCGGATGGCGGAGGGTCGGATGTCGGAGGGTCGGATGGCGGATGGTCGGATGGCGGAGGGTCGGATGTCGGAGGGTCGGATGGCGGAGGGTCGGATGGCGGAGGGTCGGATGTCGGAGGGTCGGATGGCGGAGGGTCGGATGTCGGAGGGTCGGATGGCGGATGGTCGGATGGCGGAGGGTCGGATGTCGGAGGGTTGGATGGCGGAGGGTCGGATGGCGGATGGTGGAGGGTCGGATGTCGGAGGGTTGGATGGCGGAGGGTCGGATGGCGGAGGGTCGGATGGTGGAGGGTCAGATGTCGGAGGGTCGGATGGTGGAGGGTCGGATGGCGGAGGGTCGGATGTCGGAGGGTCGGATGGCGGATGGTGGAGGGTCGGATGTCGGAGGGTTGGATGTCGGAGGGTTGGATGGCGGAGGGTCGGATGTCGGAGGGTCGGATGGCGGATGGTCGGAGGGTTGGATGGCGGAGGGTCGGATGGCGGATGGTCGGATGTCGGAGGGTCGGATGGCGGATGGTCGGATGTCGGAGGGTTGGATGGCGGAGGGTCGGATGGCGGAGGGTTGGATGGCGGAGGGTCGGATGGCGGAGGGTTAGATGGCGGAGGGTCGGATGGAGGAGGGTCGGATGGCGGAGGGTTGGATGGCGGAGGGTCGGATGGAGGAGGGTTGGATGGCGGAGGGTCGGATGGCGGAGGGTTAGATGGCGGAGGGTCGGATGGAGGAGGGTCGGATGGCGGAGGGTTAGATGGCGGAGGGTCGGATGGAGGGTCGGATGGCGGAGGGTTGGATGGAGGGTCGGATGGCGGAGGGTTGGATGGCGGAGGGTCGGATGGCGGAGGGTTAGATGGCGGAGGGTCGGATGGAGGGTCGGATGGCGGAGGGTTGGATGGCGGAGGGTCGGATGGCGGAGGGTTAGATGGCGGAGGGTCGGATGGAGGGTCGGATGGCGGAGGGTCGGATGGAGGAGGGTCGGATGGCGGAGGGCCCGTTTACACGACGTCTTCAAGTGAAAATGCAAAAATGATGCGTTCTCACCTGAATCGTCATGGAAACGGGTCTGAAAGTCACGACGACGAGTCGCAGCTGAACAAACGTCACTCACTTCTTCTAGAAACTTTCTTCCACCGTTCCAGTTGTCTCTAAAACTGGGAATTCCAACTCGTCTAATCAGAGTTTCGGATGACTTCCAAAGGCCACGCCTCCTTTTACTTGGAATTCCCGGCTGTCTTCTGGGTTCTTGACCAACAGTTCCTAATAGCACCACTTACTTGAACTGGGAATTCCCAGTTGCTTTTAAATTTTTAGCTTTTAATATTCCGACACCCATAATGTTAGAATTCCAGGTTGTATTAGGAGTTTAGAAGTTTTAAAGATCGGAACTCAAAAGTCCGAGTTGTCGAGCTGAATTACCAGAAGCTTGTTTTTCTGAGTTTAGTAGTAGAAACTGTAAAGCTCCGCCTTCCAATTCAGTTTTTGGAGCTGCAGTTTAAACTTTCTTGAAATCCTGTTTTTTTTGTGTTAAATTGGGAAATCTTTAAGCCCCGCCTCCTTGAACTGGGAATTCCAAGTTTTCTGTGGCACTTTTTCCGGATGGTTTTCCCGACTCGTACGTGCAGATCAGCCATGCTGCTGGATGAAAAGTTAATGTGCTGTAATAATTTGAATTGTAATCCCAAACATTGCGAGATTATCTTCGTTGGAGGCGGCCATATTGTTTTCCACCTGAAAACTCCAGGAGGAAGTGACGTCTTCCGGTGAGGAATTCCCAGTTTGGAGACAACTAGATCCCACTGTGAAGTAAAATCCAGATTAATGTGATTCGAAGGAAATTTGATTGGATGTAATTTTGTCAACAGATAAAGTCAAAATTAAAAGAAGATAAAATAAAATAAATCAGAAAACAGAAAAATGTTCATCACAATTCCAAATTATTCTGCCCCCTTTTTTTTTTTAATCCGGTTATCAACTCATCCTTAATTTATGAGGAAATGAAAGTGAGAAAAGCGGCACAATTAAAATCCTGAATCTTCAGTAAATTGTTGGTGTTGAAGATCAATAAATTAGTTTTCTTCAGTCTGGAGGGCGAGGGGGCGAGGGCGAGGGCGAGGGCGAGGGGGCGAGGATGTGGAAATGTTCCTCTCAGCTTTATAAATAAATAGATTTGACACACGAGGCTACGATAACCAGGATAAAATATCTGAGGTGTTTTATAAAAGTGTCTTTGTGAGCGTTAAATCCACAGTTTGTAACCAAATGCTGCTTTAAAGTGTTTTAGAAAAAGGCTGTGACGTAATAAAGAATATAAAAATACTGTAGGAGCTACGAAAGAGTCTGGGAATACTGAGAACGCTGGGGGGGGACAATGGGGGAGGCATTGGGGGGACATTGGGGGAGACGTTGGGTGAGACATTGGGGGAGACGTTGGGGGAGACATTGGGGGAGACGTTGGGGGAGACGTTGGGGGAGGCATTGGGGGAGACGTTGGGGGGAGATGTTGGGGGAACATTTGGGGGAGACGTTGGGGGAGACGTTGGAGGAGACGTTGGGGGAGACGTTGGGGGGAGACGTTGGGGGAACATTTGGGGGAGACGTTGGGGGAGAGGTTGGGGGAGACGTTTGGGGAGACGTTGGGGGGAGAGGTTGGGGGAGACGTTGGGGGAGACGTTGGGGGAGACGTTGGGGGAGACATTGGGGGAGACGTTGGGGGAGACGTTGGGGGAACATTTGGGGGAGAGGTTGGGGGGAGACGTTTGGGGGAAAGCGTTTGGCCAGATGTTGTTCAGATGGCGTAGTCGTCCTGAGCGGCGGCGGCGCTGAAGGCGGAGCCTCGCAGGACGTCCAGGCAGTTGACCAGGATGAGCGTCCCGGTCAGGTGCTTCCAGCGTTTGGTGACGGGACTCTTCATCTTGTCCAGACCCATGTGAAGCTCCTGGGTCACGTCCCGGTAACTGTCCCCGATCTGGGCCGCCCACGTCACCAGGAAGTCGTACGCAGGCTTCCACATGGCCTGCACACACACACACACACACACACACACACACACACACACACACACACACACACACACACACACACACACACACACACACACACACACTGTTTACAGACTAAGTTCACGTCGAGTGGAGAACCCTGAGAGAGGAGGACCAACCTCGCTGTCCACGACCCCGTTCTTGTCGCGGTGCGGCGCCTCGTAGGCGTCCATCTGCTGGCGGGACACTTTGACGAGGCGCTCGGCCAGCTCCCTCCAGCGCCCGGCCACCTCCACCGCCGTGGTGAGGAGCACGAAGTCCATGACCAGCCGGGCGACGAGGCCCTGGCAGTCCATCTTCAGCAGAGCCTGGGGGGCCAGAGAGCAGACGTTCACATGGGGGCTGCAGAGTCCACCTCGTCCCCCGGAGTTCTCCTTCCACCGCCTCCATCCTTCAGTCACATCTCAGCTTCGTGCCTTTTTCAGATGAGTCTGACTCACGTCTGGGGGAGGAAGAAGATTCGACCGACACTGACAGACGGGAGAGGCATCGGCCACCGAGGAAAACAGGAAGGAACAAACATGGCGTCGACGTTTCCTCATTCAAAGTGTCTCAATGTCTTGATTGTTTTGAGGAGGAGGTGAAAAGAACATCAGCAAACCGGAACAAATATGCAAACAAAAGATTTTAAGTCGAACATTTCATAATAAATTAGAAGAGAGGAGCTTCAGTCTGACCGGTGTTATGAAAAAACCCTTCCCCCTGCTAGAAGGTGGGCCTGACTGCTGGAAACAGCCAGAGGATAAGATGCAGACGTCTGCTGGATCTTCTGTAGATTGAAAGTTTGAGATGACGAATCACTTTTAGTCAACGGGTCTTGATAAGTTAAGTATTGGAGTTACTTTAGTTTGTGGAAATTGACAGTAACTAAAAGTGAACCAACATCAGTTAGAGGAGGAAGATGCTCTATAATCTGGATGTTAAAGGAGGAAGATGCTCTATAATCTGGACGTTAGAGCCGCTCCATTGCAGCCTGAGAACTGGCAGATTAAATTGAGCGGAGGCGACTTTAAAGCTCCATGTTGAGCTTCAGCTCAGGAGCAGGAATGTGTGGAATGACAGGATACGGGGGGGAAGAAGGGGGGAGGGGGAGGGGGAGGGGGATGGAGGATGGAGGGAGGTCAGGGGAGGAGGAGGAGGATGGAGGGAGGTCGGGGGAGGAGGATGGAGGATGGAAGATGGAGGGAGCTCGGGGGAGGAGGAGGAGGATGGAGGGAGGTCGGGGGAGGAGGATGGAGGATGGAGGGAGGTCGGGGGGGGAGGAGGAGGAGGAGGAGGAGGATGAAGAGAGGTCGGGGGAGGAGGATGGAGGGAGCTCGGGGGAGGAGGATGGAGGATGGAGGGAGGTCGGGGGAGGAGGATGGAGGATAAAGGGAGGTCGGGGGAGGAGGAGGAGGAGGATGGAGGATGGAGGGAGGTCGGGGGAGGAGGAGGAGGATGGAGGATGGAGGATGGAGGATGGAGGGAGGTCGGGGGAGGAGGAGGAGGATGGAGGATGGAGGATGGAGGGAGGTCGTGGGAGGAGGAGGAGGAGGAGGATGAAGGGAGGTCGGGGGAGGAGGATGGAGGGTGCTCGGGGGAGGAGGATGGAGGATGGAGGGAGGTCGGGGGAGGAGGAGGAGGAGGAGGAGGATGGAGGATGGAGGGAGGTCGGGGGAGGAGGAGGAGGATGGAGGATGGAGGGAGGTCGGGGGAGGAGGAGGAGGAGGAGGATGGAGGATGGAGGGAGGTCGGGGGAGGAGGAGGAGGAGGAGGAGGAGGAGGAGGATGGAGGATGGAGGGAGGTCGTGGGAGGAGGAGGAGGAGGAGGATGCGGATGCCCAGCTTCAGTTCAGTGGCCTCTGACTCTGGGATCCAGACCAGGAGGGTGAGGCGGCGGGCCGACCGGACCGAACGCCGCGTCTCGTTAAAGTAACCATGGAAACCAGGAGGAGCTCCGACGCTCTGCCACCGGACGACAAACATCTTCCCTCATGTGATAGTGACGGGAAGCCCTCCCCGCCAAAATAAAGGAGAGCACTTCCTGTCTGAAAGTCTTTAGCTGGACACAGTCTCACAACCGACCAGCCAGAACATTATGACCACAGAGAAAGGCTGCTGATGTGATATGCTGACGACGCCCGGCTCTACTTTCCCCGCTGAGCTGAGGAATGAACGCAGACGAAGCTCCTCCAGCTGATCAGTGAAATCATTCCAGAGACGCTGGAGTCCCCGGATTTTATTTCCCCCAGTCAGCTTCAAACACAAACCGAGTGGCGACGCACTTTGGTCTTTTCCTGGCGAGCCTCGGCGGTTGGAAATATTCCTGCTGCTGTAAATGTTTGATGGCATCTTGTAAAGTATTTATCGCAGCGCGCCGTGCCCCGCCAGTCTCCCGGGCGGGTTTTTAAACTAATAATTGTGCTGCAGCAGACGGAGCCGGCCACACGGCCATTACTGCTATTTAAACAAGCTTCTGTGTGACGAGACCAAGTCCTGGGTGTGTGTGTGTGTGTGTGTGTGTGTGTGTGTGTGTGTGTGTGTGTGTGCCTATATATATATATATATATATATATAAAGCTCTACTAACTTTACGTTAGTATGTTGTTTGCTTCACCTGACGTGTCTCCGTCTCAACTTTGCCAAATGAAGAGTTTCTTGGATTTCATCAATGATTCCAGGAACAGTTGTTGGTATTTGAGTAGTGAGAGCTCACAGGAAGTAGAATCACCAGTTTCCTGATATTTCATAAGTAATAGAGCAAATATGGGGAATAGATGAGGTGTGATGAGCTGAATTTGTAAAAAAAAAAGAAAAGTGGAATTCCTCAAAATGTACCAGACAGATTTGTTCATTTTTGACTTTCCTGTGTGGAATTGAAGAGGCTCGCCGGGGGCAGGTCCCCCCCCCCATAGAGACAGAAACTCAAGGCCACACACACACACACACACACACACACACACACACACACACACACACACACACACACACACACGGGTGAAGGGACCCTCTGGCACCTCCGGCGCCATGAAGGTTTTGACAAATGACTTGTTTGTGTCGTTCCGCTTTTTTTCCATCAGCCACGAAAACCCACAGTGGACATCTCCTCCACTTCAATCTCCTTCTTATTATTTTTCTATCTCATCTTCATTTTCCATCTCACTTCCTCCTGCTTCTCCCAGCCGTAACCCCCACGCTCCGGCTTCGCCGCGCTGTGGCTTCGCAATTTCATTCCCCCCTCCCGTCTCACATGAAACGCTCCTCAGACTAAAAGAAATCTTAAATTCTCCTGGAGGCTGGCGAGCCGGAGCCCAGACACCGACTCCAAACGCAGCGGCTCACCACACCCGACCATCGAAGGATGAAGCAGGGCGGGAAGTGAAGTGGGGGGGGGGGGGCTACACATGGTGAGTAAAAAAAAAAAAGATTTGTACAAAAATGGTAAAACGGAGAGCAAATCACGTCTCCAGTATTCAGAGTCGTCCTCCAGAAATAGCAGCTTATTATTCTTCCCAGGCTCTATCGGCCACATCGATCTCAGCAGTGATTCAGCAGGGAAACCAAAAGCCCCTTTTTAAAAGCGTCTGATCGGGGGTCTGCTGACGTGGAGCCGCTGCATCAGTCAGACAATAAAGCGAACCATCGACCTGGAATACGACGGGAAGTCAGCCTCAAGCAGGCGCCAGAGGAACAGGAATTCATTCCAATATCACTGCAATAGTCCTCCAACAACAGAGCGTCCACACAGTTCTCCTGGCAGACTAGTAAAGCAGGAGCACAGGGAGAACGTGTAGTCTTCACACGGAACCAGTTCAGCAAAACATTTCTTTGTTTGTGCAGCGACGTTACAGGGCAGGCCTACGGTGGCCTGGGAGGGCAAAACACTACCAACTTCAGAAAAACACTACAAAATAACAAAAACACTCCAAAATAAAAACAAAACACTACAAAATAAAAAAAACACTACAAAATAACAAAAACACTCCAAAATAAAAACAAAACACTACAAAATAACAAAAACACTACAAAATAGAAAAAACACTACAAAAGAAAAAAACACTACAAAATAAAAAAAAACACTACAAAATAACAAAAAAACACTACATAATAAAAAAACACTACAAAATAAAAAACACTACAAAATAAAAAAACACTACACAATAACAAAAACACTACAAAATAAAAAAACACTACAAAATAACAAAAAACACTACAAAATAAAAAAAAACCCACAAAAGAAAAATAAACCTACAAAAGAAAAAAAAAAAACTACGAAAGAAAAAAAACCACTACAAAATAAAAAAAAACACTACAAAATAAAAAAAACACTACAAAATAAAAAAACCACTACAAAATAGAGAAAACACTACCAAATAGAGAAAACAGCAGAAACACTGAAAACGCTGTGGTCAGCGTGTTGGGCCAGTTGAAGCTGTTGCTTATTTTTTTAATGTAACAATCTACTGAGCATGTGCAGAAGTACTATTTATTTGGGCTGTGGTGACCAGGACCAGTTGCAAAAAGTTGCGTTTTCACCTTTTTACACGGCGTTGCAGTGTTTTCTGACGGTTCCACCAGGATTGTGTAAATGAACCACAAACAAGTAAACAAAGCCTGAGCGTCACAACAAGCATCTCTGGAGGAAGAAACCCCACAGGTCCAAAGGAAGAACATGCAAACATACAAACATCCACATATTCCTCACTCACTCCTAAAATAAACTCCAATCCAGCTCCTTTATTTGGAATAAAGCACCTAAATAAAGATCTGTTGGTGTAGAAAGAGGAAAAGAGGATCTTTCATTTCATTTTAATAGAAAACCTTTGAATGTTCCTGCAGCATCTCGAGACAGCGAGACGTCAGAGAACCTGCAGGTGAAATCCGGTGGTTTCTTCAGATTAAAAGCATCGGCAGAAGAAAACTTCCACGCATCCAAAGTAGACGGGAGAAGCAACCAACCACACACACACACATACACATAATTCTACTACAGTAAATGTTGCGTAACACCTGCTGACATTCGGAGGTGCTGATTGGTCCTTGAGGCCAGAGGGGGGTCGGGGTCAAGGAGGATTATGGGAAGGACAACGAGGCGTTCAGGCGCCTGAAGGTCCACAGACCGAAGCTTGTGATTGGCTCCTAAACAATGAGACAGGAAACATCTGCAGGCTTGAAGCCAACACACACACACACACACACACACACACACACACACACACACACACACACACACACAAACAAATGTTATAAATACCATTTATTAACGCGAGGAAATGAAAGGCTTTGGCCCTCGGGTCTCATGCTGACAGCCTGTTTTGGGCTGTGAAATGGTATTTAACTACCGTAATGTCTGGACTATTGCGCACACCTGAACATAAGACTCCAAATTTAAAAAGAAAAAAAATTAAATAAAGGTCAGAGTTACGTGATGCACCTGAACGCAGCACCCATGTATCGTTGGCATGACGTTCGATAAATTAGCCGCGGCATTGTTTAAGCCGCAAGGCTAAAGTGTGTGAAGAAAGTAGTATAGTCTGGGAATTACGGTAATCATCCTGCACTGCTGAAGCTCTTGATCCACACAGTGTGATTATAGGAAACACTTTCTTTAATTCTCTTTCATCGTGGCTCGTTGGATTCACACTTCACTCCTTATTTCCCTCCTCGCTTCTGTCAGACATGAACTTCCAGCCCTAAACTCATCCAACACACAATTAGTAAAATCAGTGTGTCATCCTAAAGCCTATAAAAACTCTTGTTATTGAATCCCTGGATCAGGCACCAACTCCTCACACTGACACATGAAGGGAAAAGTCAGGATGTGTTTTAGAGTTTCCACCTGGAGCCTCGGGCCTGTTCCTGCACGTCTGCTGCTGAACAGCACAGATTACACCTCCGACGACAAAGCTGTGTTTTGGATGGGAATGCAGTGATGCGATACACGGAGATATATTGCTTTGATTTTACAGTAAATGAGCTAAAAATCATGAAAATCAACCAAAGAATCAAATTCAATATTTTTCAATTTTGAAATATTTGTACCGTATTTTCTGGACTATAAGTCACATCACAAAAAAAAACAAAAAAAACCATGAGAAGGAAAAAAGTCAGTCTGACTGGTGGATCAGAACATTTATGTGTCCAGATGTTGATAATCCAGGACCAGATGTTCCAGAATTTGTCCCTCAGCTCGAGCCGTTGTGTTTTTAACTTAAGATTAGCATTCTCAGTTTTCCTCATCACGGTAGCAGTTTCTTATTTTCCAGTCCCTCACAAGTTTCTCACACTGTGAACTCCTTTTTGTTTTCTAACGCACATTTTCAGTTATCTGATCAGTCAGACAACTTCAAGGTAACTGATACCAATACCAGAAAATACAGTATTGGTATCAGCTTCTTATTGCTGAATATTAAATTACATGAAGATCCCATTAAAGTTTACTGAATAATGGGAATACGATGGGAGAACACAGACATTCTAGTGGACAGACCACCAAGTTGGATTGTTATTACGGTGACTATCAAAATAAAAGTACCAAGTTGGATTGTTATTACGGTGACTGTCAAAATAAAAGTACCAAGTTGGATTGTTATTACGGTGACTGTCAAAATAAAAGTACCAAGTTGGATTGTTATTACGGTGACTGTCAAAATAAAACCACCAAGTTGGATTGTTAATACGGTGACTATCAAAATAAGACTACCAAGTTGGATTGTTAATACGGTGACTGTCAAAATAAAACCACCAAGTTGGATTGTTAATACGGTGACTATCAAAATAAAACTACCAAGTTGGATTGTTATTTCGAGGACTGTCAAAATGACACCATGACAACACAGAGTATATGCAGAACTACTAGTTACTACCATCATGGTGACTGGGACCATGACCAGTACCAGGACCAGGACCAGGACCAGGACCGGGACCAGGACCAGGACCAGGACCAGGACCAGGACCGGGACCAGGACCAGGACCAGGAGCAGCACTTAAGCCGTCTACAAGGTGTTGGAGCCCAAACATTTCAAGAAAATTCTATCTTGTCATGGAAACGGAGCCCAAAACCTCCGAAAGTTTTTTACTGTCACGTCACGTAAACCCCCGATGACACTATATAGGGTTTGATTCCTGATTGGCTGCTTGGAGCAACACTTTTTAAAACCTGAAACAAGCCAGGGACAGAGAGGACAGACTGCCTTCACTTCTGGGACGTCAGTCCAGGTATGGGGACGATTAGTACTGCTGGAGAACCTTTAGGAAGTGGATTGACTTGATACGATGAATTTTAAAAAAGCGGGAGGCGTCCTAAATCCGGAGCTGATGAACAATAAAAGCAGAGCAGAGTGGGATCAACACAAAAGCGTCTCTCCGGTTCTTTGGATTCGGTCGTGGTTCCTCTATAAATACAGTAGTGCTCATGTCAAATGCCACTCGGGTAAATAGTTGGAGACGGTTCCCCCTCGTGACACAGAAAACTGCATTTCCAAAAGGGGACGATTCCATCTGACGGCTTTGACAGCGACTCGGTTCATTCTTAAAGTTAAGAGATGAACTTTCCAATAAACACGCAGCACAAACTCCTCATGAGTTCACCTCTGTTTGCTCTGTTCGTCCCGCAGTAATCCACAGTTTCACAGTAATCCAGACCAAAATAACAACAGGCCTGTATTCCCACTGCAGCAGAGCATATTTTCATTCACCACCTATTATCTTCTTCCTCATGCTTGTAGTCGTTTTCTCTTCCAGCTTCTGACGGGTGTTTGTAACCTGGTGTAAATTACAGTGTTGGTCTGATCTGCAGCCTGACCTCTGGCTGAAGGTCTCAGGCGCATGAGGCTCTGACAGGAACACATAAATGCTGGTTGAAGGCCGGAGTAGGACTCTAAAAATAGACACGGGAAATAAAGCGTAAACAGGGAAATGTTAGGTTGTGAAGCACTGAACCATCAGTATGTGGAACCTTCAGCTCAAGGTACTTCTCTCCTCTCACGTCTCGGGAGTATCACGACGAACAGAAAAGCAGTGAATGTAAAAGTACTGTAAGGTTGGTAAAATACTAGGTGGCGAGTTGAGAGAGGTCCAGTAGAAACCTGGAGAGACTTTAATAAACCAGGTTTACGTCTTCACTTCACTCCCAACAAGACGGTTCCTTCTTCTCCGGTCCTCCATCTCAAACCCAGCGGCTCAAAGACAACATGTCTCGGTCTGAAGCTGCAGATGATCAGGGACTCAGTGAAAGTTCACTCTGAGAGGTTTCATACCAAGTGGGACTCATTTTTAACATTCTTAACAAAGCCCCCCCCCCCCCCCCCATTTTTCTTTTTGTTTTTTTAATGATCTATTCATTTCCTGTGCTTCTTCCATTTGTATTCGGTGTGTTTGGGCTTACAAATTATTATTATTGTTATTATTATGATTATATTTCAATTTGAATACTTTATTCATTATGATTTCTAATGTTTTTCTTATTACTTCTGCTGTTAATTTATTTTTGTTAATTGTTTAAAGTCTTTCTTTTGGGCTCCCAAAAATATCAAAAACTACCAAAAAGTTTTAATGTTTTTTCTCTTCAAAATTCTTCTTCTTCTTCTTCTTCTTCTTCTTCTTCTTCTTCTTCTTCTTCTTCTTCTTCTTCTTCTTCTTCTTCTTCTTCTTCTTCTTCTTCTTCTTCTTCTTCGTAGTAGTAGTAGTAGTAGTAGTAGTAGTAGTAGTAGTAGTAGTAGTAGTAGTAGTAGTAGTAGTAGTAGTTGTTGTTGTTGTTGTTGTTGTTGTTGTTGTTGTTGTTGTTGTTGTTGTTGTTGTTGTTGTTGTTGTTGTTGTTGTTGTTGTTGTTGTTGTTGTTGTTGTTGTTGTTGTTGTTGTTGTTGTGGTGGTGGTGGTGGTGGTGGTGGTGGTTGTGGTTGTGGTTGTGGTGGTGGTGGTGGTGGTGGTGGTGGTGGTGGTGGTGGTGGTGGTGGTGGTGGTGGTGGTGGTTGTGGTTGTGGTGGTGGTGGTGGTGGTGGTGGTGGTGGTGGTGGTTGTTGTTGTTGTTGTTGTTGTGGTGGTGGTGGTGGTGGTGGTTGTGGTGGTGGTGGTGGTGGTTGTTGTTGTTGTTGTGGTTGTGGTGGTTGTGGTTGTGGTTGTGGTTGTGGTGGTGGTGGTGGTGGTGGTGGTGGTGGTGGTGGTTGTTGTTGTTGTTGTTGTGGTTGTGGTTGTGGTTGTGGTTGTGGTTGTGGTTGTGGTGGTGGTGGTGGTGGTGGTGGTGGTGGTGGTGGTGGTGGTGGTGGTGTTGTTAAACTGCAAAGCACGTCAAAGGTACCGTTTTATTTAACTTGTGGAATGATGACACTGTATTTCTCTGCCGTACCTCCTGATAAAAAATATTTATAAAAAAAGAAAAGTAGCTTTTGTAATTGAGGCGCCGTCGCACCAGAGCAGACATCATCAGGAGCTCCAGCTCTGCCCGACTGGCCCTCAAGGTGTCCAGTTAAATTCATTACATCCAAAATGGGCACATTTCTCAGGTTATTGGCCTTTCTTACTTTATTGGTTTTGTTCAGTACCTTGGCTGTCACACCGACCAACTGGTTGTTTATTCACTGATGTTCTGAGCGCAAAATTTAGAAATATTTTATTACCAGTTCCAGACAAAGACTGGGACTTTGAGAAAAAATTGACGCAGAGCAATAAAAACAACAAAAAAAACCTTTTGATCAAGAGATAATTCTCATTGAACAGAATTCAATCAAGTCAACTTACGTCTCGGCCCTCAATAGTAGTAGTAGTAATAGTAGTACTTTACTTGGTTAACCAAATACACGATGCAACAAATCAGTAAAGTAAAACAAAAATGCGACAATATCCTTCTTATAATTTTCTTCTTATAAGTTAAACTTGATTTTCCAAACTTTTTAGAGTTTTTTAAATGATGGTCCAGTTATTCCAAAACACATCTCCTGTTTTAGATTCTTTCTTGGCTCATTTTTAACAAAAATCCCAGTAATCCCAGATGGATATCGACTCTATGTTCAAACATCTTTTGCATCTATAGTTGAAGATTAGAATGTTGTGCCTTATGCATCACAGCTTGTGTCTTAACGTCGACGATATCGTGAGAAGTGCTAATTTGTCATGTGGCCGTTTGGGAAAGTTAGTTAAAGAAGACAGGCGATGGAGAAGATTATGACAATAGAATATTTCTATTCTATTATAATTGCATTTCTCATCGATTTTGTCTCTTCAAGGTCATTTTGAGTCTCCTTGTTGTTGTCTTCAGTCTTGGCTGTCTTCAGTCTTCACATGATTGTATGTTTTTTGTGGTTGTTTGGATTCCCTTTGTGTTTTTTTTGTGTCTTTTTTCACAAAAATCCTGCATCTTTATTTCTTAACCTCCACTCATTCACTCAAAAACACCAGAACAAGCATTACATTCACAAGATCTGCGAGCTGCGTTCACACTGCAAACCGTAGCTGGAGGACGAGGAACTAATCGGAGGACAAAGAGTTACTCGGGTCCTGATTAGAACTCGATGCTGACGCAGCAGTTATCGACTGCACTGCCAGCAGAACGAGAACGCAGGACAACAGCATTAAGAGAAACGCCTCAGTTAGAAAGAGAATCACAGGAAACTGTAGTACTGGGAGAAGAAGAAAACAACATGTGGTTTAAACATTCGACAAGTCTCAAGACGAAACACACCCTCACCACAAGTGAGGCACGGAGGTTTAAAACGGAGGAACAATTAGCATTTCGTTCAAGCATAAAGAAAACGCCGAGTGACCGTGACAGAGGGTCGACGCCAACGCTTACCGTCAGGAGTTCCTTCTGGAAAGACTTCCTGTCTTTGCTCTCCGCGTTGTTGCAGTCCTCCTTCAGCTTCTCCAGCACCGACGCCACGCGCTCCGGCTCGCTGTCCAGCTCCGCCCGGCAGAAATGCGTCAGGGGGAGGTTGACGTATCCCAGGGCGTCGGCGAAGGCCCGCCAGTTGCCGATGTTCTCCATCAGTATCGTTCTCACGGAGGCGTAGATGTACGTGAGGAACTTGCAGGGCTTGAGTATCTGGTCCAGCAGCAGTGCGGTGGTGAGGTCGGGCCCGCTGAAGTAAATGGGCTTTACTTTCCCCACCACCAGCACGTTCTTAGCATGAACCAGGCCCACTTTGCCCTGATAATATCCAATGTACCATTCCTTCGTCCATAACTGACCCTTCAGCCTGATCTTCTCCTCACTCAGAAGAGCAACGAAATCTCCTTTTTTATACTCCAGCAGGTACTGATTCTTGGTCTGTCGGATGACCGTTTTGATTAGTTTCCCAAACTTGAGGTTGTTTATCTTTCTGTCCTGGAAAACTGGGTACTTGGTGGCGATGGCAAGAGGGGACAAAACGATTTTGCCCACTTCCTTCTTCTTGAGGAATCGCCGCTGCACTGAGGTCTTCGGACCCGCTTTGGGTGGTGGCGTTGGCGTCTGGACACAGAACTGAGCCAGAATGCAGTCCTGGTCGTCTTTGACCTGGATCCTCAAGGTAAAATCCGAAACGTCGTCGGGGTTGCGTGAGGCGATGTTGTAGACGAGCCTGCTGACTTTCCCCAGTTTGACCTGGAAGCCTCGCACCACCCTGGCCTGCTCGCTGGCCTTCACCTCGTAGTTGGCCATGTTGGAGTAAACTCCCACGCGGAGGTCTTGCGGTCGGGACAACACAAACTGATGTTTGCCCCAGAGCTGCAGCGCCACCGCTGGTGCACACTGCACCTGCTTACCGACTTCACTCACCAACAGTGTTTTCGGGGCACAGTCGTGACCGAACATGGCCACCACGGTCTTGAAGGACGGGTGAATGTGTTTGGGACCGTACACTCCTAAGGTGATCTTTTTCACCACATGCTCCCAGACAGTGGAGTCTGGAGATATGGCCTGAGCCTGCGCCACGACGCACACGTACATGCATGGCTCCAGGTTATCCAGACAGACCTGGACTGTGTCGCCGTACATGTACGCCTGAGGAACCGGGGAGTAAGGTCCCTCTTTACAGTCACTCCTGACACACAAGACTTCCGTCGTCCCCCTGCTTTCCATTTTCACCACCACGGACACTTTCATTTCCAGAGTCACAGTGGTTTTGGTCTCCATGTTGCTGAGTTTGATCTCCACCACGGGGCTGACGGTGGTGCAGCGGTCACTGTTGAGCTCCAGCGGTGGGTCCAGCAGAGCTTTGATTGAGATCTGTTGGGTGTCCCCAGGAGCCACGTGGCCCTCGGGTATGTGAATGCTGATGTTGGTGTCTGGAAGCTGGACGGCGCCCCCTGAGCTGTCCAGCCGGCAGACGATGTTGGTCTCTACCGGCTGCGTCTGGCCCCAGCCGGGGTTCTGACCCAGTGAATCCAGATCGTGGCACGACCTGGCCAGCTTGCGGTGAGTGAGCCACGCAGTCCGGAAATCCTCCCTGCTCTGGAACTGCTCGGGCGCCGGCGCTTTGAGGCCTCCGAAGAAACCACCCGAAGCCTGAGGCATGTCCGACTGAGCCTGCAAGATGGAGAGCTCAGACAGGCTGTAGGAGCGCTTGCTTCTGAAAAACGGGTTGTCCCTGCGCAACGTTTGTCCCACCCCAACACCGGGACTGAGGGGATTCAAGTTAAAACTGCTGCTGCCAAAACCGCTGATGTCGGCAGTGCTGCTGGTGGAGATGGGCGCCGTTTGGGCGAGAGTATCAAACAGAAGAAGGTCCACTGATTTCTCATTAGTGTTCTGGTCAAAGGAGCTCTGAGGACCTCGGCTGAGGAAGGGGTTAGTAGAGGTATGATTTGTTGCAAAGGGGTTTCCGTTTTGGAAGGTGGTAGGTTTCAGAATCACCCCCGCCCACTCGCCCAGAAGGTCCATTTCTTTGGCCGCCTCCTCGTTGCAGTCGCACACCGTGTCGATCATGCCGCTGTCGCTGAACGACGAGTCTCTGTAGTTGATGGGCTCCACGTAGGCGGCGGGGATGTAGCCCATTTCTGTGTTGTTGTGCGCGTACCACCACTCCCCTCCCGAGGAGTCCAGAACGTAGAGGCGGTCCCCTTTGGAGAACTTCAGGGTGGTGAAGCTGGACGGGCAGTAGTCCTTGATGGCGACGACTTCCCGGGCCGTGCCGAAAGAGGCGGTCGCATCCAGGCGTAAGGCACTGGGAGAAGGCACTGAAAAAGAAAGAGATGTGATCAGATGAGGATGAGGAACTCGCCCTTCGCCTACGACAGCGGCGTAGGCGAACAAGTCATCGGAGTACAAGTAATCACCCCCGATATGATGTGGAGCGAAGATGCATTGGATTTCAGTAAATTACAAAATGTGGATCATTACGATGATGCTTCACTGTCCAGTGTTTCGGTTTCGCTGGTGCCCCTGTTAACTGGTGACTTCTGCCAGCAGCCGTGAGCAGCAGCTGATGTTAATATAAGACAAACACTACGATACTTTAAATTTTAATGGAAATGTGGTTAAACGACGTTCTCCAGGACAGCTACGGGTTCTGGTCGGGTTTTTAACATCTGCTGTGAAAAGGAGACGCTGGAGGAAGAAGGTCACCAGTTAACAGGGAAACCAGCTACTCCTAAACACCGGTGGTATCGTGGCTGGGAGAAATAGTTTGATTTGATTCACGTCTCCTTGGACCTTCTCTCAGGATCTATTAGTTTCAGGACACAAGATCAACTCATTCTGGATCTTAACCAGCAATAGTTTGTCATTGCTTTAGTCCCTTTTCTGTCCAATCCGACACAATAATTCTCCCAGGATCTACTTCCTGTTCAAGTTGATTGAAGATGTTGAGCCCGAATTGTGTCGGGACTGAAAGTGCTCCCCCTCAGATTACTGCATGCAAAGAGCTTCACACCTCAGCGGCTTTTGATTTAGTTGTTGAAGATTCTAATTAGAGACTTTTAATGGGTCCTAATCAAATTTATTTATTTAGCCAACAGAGAAATTAGTTGTGGGGAAAATGCCTCGTGACAAACATTGTGAAGCACTTTGTGACTGATGAGCCTGTGAAGACGTATGTAAAGTTCAGTCACCAGTTAATTATAGTTCCATCAAAACACTTGGGTAATACATCAGTTTTAGCAGATGAAGGTGCATCTCAACAATGTCACAGTTGTTCAAATATATGTAGTATTTTCTTACCAAATACATTTAAAAGCCAGCCTACAGATGCGACACAGACGAGCTCGCAGTGATTCTATCAGCGTGTCTTGACTGTATCTTAGCGGCTCTGAGCCGTCAGCGCCACATGTTTACACTGAGGACAGGCAGCTCATCCACCCGCTGTGTCTCTGCACAAACAGGAGAGGCACACAGTCTGTTTACTGAGTCACCCTCCCAACAAACACAACAGAATCTCCTGGCTGGGTCTCACAGGTCGGTCTTTTCCCGAGGTAAACACACAGACTGGTGACAGGATGAGCTGCAGTCTCTCAGAACATGAGAAACTGTGACGTTCGTCGTTTTCTTACATCACAACATCATTTCAACATTTTATGCAACGTCCCTCGTTTGTTTGTTTCCATGACAATGATTTCAAGTGAACATGCTAAACTGTTGTTTCCGGTGTCCGTTTCCATGACAACGGCGCTCGGAGCCACTGGAAACACAACTTCTTTTTTATTTTTTTTTTGGAAACGCCCGGGGCCCGTCTCCGTGTACACGGGCGAAAACAAAGACTTTCTGGAAACGCTCGGGTTCCGTCGATGCTAAAACAGAGTTTGGATTCATGAAATGTCAAATATACAATTTAGATACCTTTTACTATATTATTAGCATTTGGGGTCATTTTTTAAAGGTTTGTTCTCGTGGATTTTCCTGCTTTAGTGATTTTATGTATCTTGGCTCTTTGGCTGTTTTTAGCCGCGGTGTGCTTCCTGGTGGTCCGAGCAGTTTTAGCTGACCTTTTTTCCTTATTTTCCCTTTTAACTAGAAATGTTGGTCGTTTTTGGTTTGACCGTTTTTCTGGTATTCATTTTCTTTCCTGTAATTTTTACTTTTTTGTTCGTTAGCAAATTCCAGCTATTCTGGATGTTTTAGCTTGTTTAGCATTTTTTTTCCCCTGAACATTTGATTGTTTTAGAAAATCAGTGTGGAATGCAATTTAAAACTAGAGCTACACTCGGTAGAGCGCAGACCTTCGTCAGCGCCACATTTGTTTAAGGAACTGAGTTAGCATCGCTAGCATGATAGCCATTAGCTCAAATCAATGCTGACTAGCCTGTCAGGTAGCTACATCACCGTGAAACATTGAGCAGGGAGCGTCTCCATGGTAACAGAGGCTGATCTTCTTTGATCTCCTCCATGAGGAGCCGCTCTCATTCGCTCTGTATGGGACATTTGTTTCACAGTTTTTGGGGGATTTTATTTGGAAACAGTTCATCGTTAACGTCCCAAAAGTTTGGTCCTCAGATGATGAATCCTCAAAGATTCAATTTGGGTTAATCGTTTTTGTGAAAAGTTGGTCAAATACATACATACTAACATACATACATAAACACCTCCATTGGTGCCCAACGTTCATTGGCGAAGGAAATAAAAATGAAAGGAAAATGTTCATTTTCATGACATATTCTAAAGCTTCAGGGAGCCGCTACAGAGCAGCTGAAGAGCCGCATGTGGCTCCAGAGCCGCCGGCTGCAGACCTCTGGACTGGATGAATGGATGAAGGTGACAGAGCGTGAGCTGCTCACCTTTGACGTCGGTGAGCGTGGCCTCCGAAACCCCATCGCTGAGGTCGATGAGCGTCCCCTCGGACTTGCAGCGGGGGAGGGAGGCGTTGTTGTTGTTGGTGGCTCTGATGCGGTGAGCCGCCATGCTGGGGCTCGTCGGGATGGGTCGGGGCTACACGGCGTCGTCTTCAGCTGGAGGAATGTCAACAGCGTCCCATCGTCTCTGAAGGACCCAGACAAGATCAGGTTACACAGTTTGATCAGCACTGAACAAGCAGCGAGTTCCCAGAGGCGGGAAAACAAAGAGCATCACACATCCAGGGCCGGCACAGCAGGTTCACCGGAACACAAAGCCTTCACATATCTGCTCCATCTGGAGTATAAATTAGGCTTTGTTGTGATGAGAGGTGTTTCCTCAGCTCGACGGGACTTTTATTGACAGATATTTGACAAGTTTGCATGTTGTCCTTCAGATAGTTTTGACACCTTCCAATAATGTAGTTAAAAACACTCAAGATACTGGCGACATTAGTTTATAGTTCATTAGTTTTTTCTTGTAGAACCTTTGTGATTTAAGTGCTGTTCATCCATCGAAGGACGAATGCACACACACACACACACACACACACACACACACACACACACACACACACACATTCAGATTTTCAGGTAATTCAGGGTCTCCAGCTTGCCTTGACGGCATGTGTTTGAGCTCTCGGAGCAGATTTCCAGAGAAAAACCACACGAGCAAAGACTCCAGCCTGAAACCAGCTCAACGCTGAAACATCACACGGCGTCGTGAGCAGATTCCTCTGAATCTAAACAGTTTGTTTCTTTAGACAAACCTCCACGGTTTTGATTGCCAGTCTTGAATGTAGGAAATGGTTTATCCTCTGCTTGACAGACTGTGGCTGCAAAACAGCTTTTTTATCTGATTATCTTGAACAGAACTTATATTGAATCGGACTCTCTCTGATTCAAACAAACCCAGAAGCATGAACTTTATTTCTGTCTTTTCTTTCTTTTCTCTTTTGAATCTGCCCATTCCCATCTGTCCATCCAGACCAAATCCACCGCTTCTGATTTGACAAAACACACAAATCTGCAATTAAAGTAAAAAGAAAATGAGAAATAATTCAACACAGCCTGGTGAGTTTTGTGCACGGCGGGTCACTGTGGCCTCCACACTTATTATTAGCAGTGAATTAATCCATGCTTGGTCCTCTTCAAGGATATCTACTCGGAGAAACGTATTTGAAAAAACATGAATTCCAGCATGTTTCATAGCCTGCAGGAGGATTAAGTAGAAAAATGTCTTTCACTGTTTTAAAGGCTGAATCCGACCTGCAGACCTCAAACCTCTCAGTAAAACAGACTTATATACCAGCAGAACAAACGATAAAGCTTGGATTTGTGTGTTTGTGTCCTCACACTTTGGTTCTGCTGCTCTGAGACGTTTGTCTTCCCTGTAATATTCTGGGTTTATTGGATGATTTCAGCTTCTTGGTCTGAGCTGTTGTTCTTGAGTCGATGGAAATAGACCGAAAATGAAAATGTGTCCGCCTCCTCGTGAAAGAAGGAGAAACCCTCAAACCTCAGCGTGTGTGTGTGTGTGTGTGTGTGTGTGTGTGTGTGTGTGTGTGTGTGTGTGTGTGTGTGTGTGTGTGTGTGTGTGTGTGTGTGTGTGTGGACTCCTTCTTCTCCTGATTCTCATGTTTCCTAAAAGCTTCAGCAAGAAGTCGCCGTGAAGCAAATATTCATTCTATTAAAATACACGTCTTAAGAACATAAAAATGCAGCAAATGTTTGGAAGAAACTTGAAAATGGCTTCTCTTGGTTGAAGAGCTTCTGTTCATCTTATTTTGCACATCTTGGTATATTCGTATGTTTCCTTACTCACTGACTTTGAGATTATCAGATGTTCATCTTTATGAAATTACCGTAATCTCCGGACTATAAGCTGCTACTTTCTTCACACGCTTTGAAAATTTGTGGATTTTTTACGTGTTACTGAGCTTCATGCGGGCAGATTCTACTTCGTGCAGTATCTGCAGTGTCTTCGGCGTGTCTGCTTCTCCAGAATTTGCCCTAAAAGTGACAAATCTGTCCTCTTCCTGACCTTGTCATGTGCTGCTTTATGTGTTTTAGTCTGAACTGCTGGAGCTGACAGCCCTGAGTGATGCGTTCAGGTGCATCACGTAACTCCGAAACTCTGCCCTCCGTGACTGACTGACCAGTCGAGTTACAGACAAGTGCGTCCTTTATATGTACAATTTTTGTTTTCGCTTTTAACTTTGGTGGGTGTGGCTTAAATTCAGGTGCACTGAATAGTCTGGAAATTATACAGAAATGTTCTTCTTATGTAAAGCTGCCTCCCTTTTCCACCAAGTAGCCTGACTTTTCCTTGCTTGTCAATGGAACTAAATCATTGAGGCTCATCTTTTAGTTTTCAACATGCTGACTCCATCGTTTTCACTGTTTCTTCCGTTTCCTGTGAACGGAAATCAATTTTAAAACACAAAATCAAACGCTTTTGCACTTGGAATGTTGAAAACAGGATTGTAACGTGTTTCCATTCAGCAAACTAAACCCGTGAATCTCTTTCAACACCTCCGACAAAACTGGAGCCGATCTAAAAGTTAAGAACCGATATTGAAGCTCTCGCTCAGATCCAAATTCAAACAAACTGTTTGCTCCACATTTTTCTGGCTTCTCGTAACGACTCTCTAATTGCAGAACAAAGCGATGCTGCTGTTGTTCCTGCTGCTGTAAAACACGAACAAAGAGCGGCTTCAGAAACAGCTTCCCGCTGACATTCAGGACTTCTGCTTTTACACACTGGAGATGAATTATTAAGCTGCAGCAGAAAAGCTGCAGGGGAACTGCTTTACGGAGCCACGAGTGAAGAGCTTAATTAGACTGGAAAATCCATTTAGGATGAATCTCACCATGAGAAGACACGTCTCCTCCTGCACTGATACGATGCCCTGATGAATTCTGCTCCAGGTTAAACACAAAGACCTTGAATAAAAAGACAAAACCTTTAAATATGAGTGAACTTGACCTCCTCCGACCCGGCGGCTGATGGTTTTATTCAGTCAAGCTGCAGAATATCAGCTGAGAATGTGACAATGATATGATTGTGAATGAAAACAAGCAAGCTTCGAGCTCCGTCTCTCTCTTGCCCCTGATTGACCCCGGCTGTGCACAGCACAGAAGTGGGGGCCGTTGTTTTTGGGATATTTCTGCAATAAATCCCACTTTTTCTATTTAAAATCCTGTCATCTTGAATTAAAAAACAGACCTTGTGACATTTAATAACCAATGTTAAATATAGAGGAGAAAGGCAAAAATAAACTTTGGCTTTGGCCTGAAGGCATTTCGGCAACAGATGTTGTCAAAAAACAACAACAAAAAAACGTGTGAGTCCAAAACAACAACTTTTAAGCACTGTGAACTAAATGCACAAAATTCAACTTTTGCACTGTAACTGTAACCGAAATAAACATTCATTCATTCAAAACCATTGATAACTGACACAGAAGAGAGTGTGATATATTTAGCACCCTTAAGATTTACATTGAAATTCGCTCAATAAATGAGTCCATTCAGTGTAAAGACAATCCCTGCATGAGGTGTCGGTGAAAGCCGAATAAAAAGCACTGAGGCAGGCGCCTCGTCACCAGCACACAGTGTGATGTCTCCGGCTGACTGTCAGCATGTGCAGCACTTTAATGGAGGTTTTATAACTGAGGTGGTGAATCGCTGCGTGAACCAGAAACACCTACAGATGTTCAGGCTGGAGAAGATCAGAGCAGAATGTAGAGCAGAATTAGGGCTGGGACATACAGCAAAAATATCATATCACAACTTTTTGGGATTAAAATCACAATTCTATCTCGATTCTTATCACTCAAAAAAATCCAATACTTAAGTACCTGAGGTTTTTTAATTTCATAAAATTTTGAAAAATGTTGAACATGCTCAAATCAGTGCACACCAATAATCCAGATATTTAAACCTTTTTTTTTTTTTTTTGCTCCGTTTATGACAAAAGCCATGTAACTGACCAGCACCGGTTGCTGCCAAAATGCTTCAAGTACTAAGGTAAGTAAACTACAGATCCCCCCCCCCCCCCCACAGGAATTCCTATTATAATAACTCTGAGACTGTTTGAAAGTTAAAGGACGAGCAGAAAGCAGAGAAATGGTGCTTTTTACTTGTGTAACACTCATTACGTTGAGCTTCTGGAGTACGAACGTTCAATTCTGGCTCTGGAATAGCAGGTGTAAATAAAGAGGACAAAGAAATCACTGTTAAATTCAAGTAAAATCCAAAAAAGACTTCAACATCATCTACATAAATGTTTGTGTTCAAAGTCATGACGTCCATCAAAATACACGTTTATCTAATACCAAGCAGCCAAAAGATATTTTACTATTCAGAGATTTTAATGGTGTTATGAAAGGTTTATATTGTTTGACATTCCTTTGTAGTTTATTCTGTTTCATTGCTCGGTATATTTAATAATATGTGTTCATGTACATATACACATCAAAATACATGCATGAGAAATTACAAGAGTACTGCGCCAAAAGGGCTGAGACGGTTTATTAACATATTCAATTATGTCAAATTTAATATTCCAGAAAAAAAATGGTAAAATATAAGCAAAAAAAACCCAAATTTTGATTTCAAAATAGAAAATAAGCCTAATTTATAACTAAAGTGGAGTCTTCATTTTTTAAAGAAAAAAATCTGCATGAAATTCTGAATAATTCCACTTCCTTTCAGTTGAAAGAGCTGAAGTGATCCAGTGCAGAATGTGCTGCTGACTAATCCACATTAGTGCGACTCTGCTGGCAGTTATGACGCCGTTAACTTTCTGCTCTGTGACAGCACCGTGTCTGGATCCCGTCTCTTTGAAGCAGATGGAGGAGGAGGAGGAGGAGGAGGAGGAGGAGGAGGAGGTGAGGTAGGGTCACATGTAAACTCTGGGTGGTCTGCAGCAGCAGCAGCAGCAGCAGCAGCGCCGACTCAAACCTTCAGCCCCAAAACACAAAAACAATGGTGGGCGGAGGCCCGCCGGCATGTAAATCTGAAGAAGCACAACAAGGAGGAAACTCCGTCATGCAAATCACGCCACATGTTGCCTGGTAATAAGGCGCTCAGAGAGGCCGTAATGAGGCTTAGCGTGTCAGAAGTCTCCCTCTGGACTCCTTTAATAACATTCCTGCAGTCTGAGCGTTGGGCTGAGCTCGGCTGACACGGCTTCATGCGCCTCTTTGGGGGAAGAAGGAAAAGTCTCCGACTTCAAATACTTTCATTTGAACCTCAGCGACACAGAAACAAGACAACGGCTGACAAACCTGTCAAATGAACCCTGACACCAGTCAGCCAGAACATTATGATGCCACAGGCCAGTTCTCCCTCTGCTGAATTTACTGACTTTACCTTCTTTTGAAACCCAGAATGTCCGGAGCATCGTGGAGCCCTGCTTTAACGGTCTGTATTCATACTGAGGCCACGTTTACACGTACCCGGGTTTATACAAAGACGGATAGTTCCCCTCTACGTTTCCAAAAAAACTAATTAGACGGACTCGCATATACACCTGGTTCAGAGCCGCTATGAGTGGCCAAACCTGTAGGGGGCAGTGTAACGAGAAGATTGAAGCCATGATAGCCAATCAGAATCCTGGAAAAAAACACCACGTCACTTACTGTGACATAAATCTCCGCCTCCACCCGTTCGATGCAAACAGACACAGAGAATTTGTGAACTCCACGGTGGCCGGAGTTTTCATGAGTCATCGTTTGTGGAGGCTCGTAGCTGCGTTTATGTGTAAATGCAAAACTCAAACGCAGAGAAATATCACCGTTTCTTCTCCAGCCTTTGCCCGTCAGCTCTACAGGAGGTTTCCGTCCTCACTGAACCCGCCTGACCTCCATGTGAACGTGACTTTGACACGTCGCTCCCATCTGAGCATCGTTAAAGACCGGGTCACGGTCTGTTGGGAGCAGGATTCACCCATGGTCTATTGGAGTTCTAGGTGTTGACTTGGCCTTTAAACTGCTGAGATCTCAATCCTGTGTAGCATCGGTGGGATGTGCAGGACAAACAAGGCCGATACAGGAGGGTTCCACCTCACATGGTGGAGGTCTGGTGGAGTTCAGACCTCAATGAGTCTGGAAGTACAACCTCCACAGTGTTGGTCATAATGTTACGGCTGATTCGGGATTTCGAAAGCGTTTCAAGTGAAAACGCATCGTTGTCGTGTAACGAAACGGAAACGACAGAAAAACTGAAAATCATGTAGTTTGCATGCCAGGCCAATAGTGGGCGCTCCTATAGCCTAGGAACCACTGATGCTTCCTTTAGAACCACCTTTAGCCTAGGAACCACTGATGCTTCCTTTAGAACCTCCTTTAGCCTAGGAACCACTGATGCTTCCTTTAGAACCTCCTTTAGCCTAGGAACCACTGATGCTTCCTTTAGAACCTCCTTCAGCCTAGGAACCACTGATGCTTCCTTTAGAACCTCCTTTAGCCTAGGAACCACTGATGCTTCCTTTAGAACCTCCTTTAGCCTAGGAACCACTGATGCTTCCTTTACCAAAGGAGACCAGCTCATGTTCCCCCACAATTCCTTGCGGCGACAACATTTAAAGGAACCCGCTCATCCGATCGTTCAGGGAAACTCAGGATGACTGAAAAAGGAGCAGATCATGTAAGTTACCAAAGCAACAATCTGCCTAGAACAACTTGAAATCATCTAGAACCCAGATCCCAACTAGGAATGTTCTGGATGTTGTAGAACCAACACAGTAAAGTCCAGTTTTAGTGCAGCCTGTTCTCACTCTGATTGGTTCTTTATTCACCTGCCAGCCGTTTCCCTTTAGTTCCTCTTTTCCTTTGATTTACATTCAAACCTTCAGATATTTGAGATGATATCAGAGGTTAGAACCTCGGGGGGAACGTGAGAGGAACCACCTTTATACTACTTTTTATCACAAGTTATCAGAACAACGTGATCGCCTTTCCTAACACCTTTCCTAACTCCTTGAGGAAGCTTCCTAACACCTTTCCTAACTCCTTTAGGAAGCCTCCTAACACCTTTCCTATCTCCTTTAGGAAGCCTCCTAACACCTTTCCTAACTCCTTTAGGAAGCCTCCTAACACCTTTCCTATCTCCTTTAGGAAGCCTCCTAACACCTTTCCTATCTCCTTTAGGAAGCCTCCTAACACCTTTCCTAACTCCTTTAGGAAGCTTCCTAACACCTTTCCTAACCCTGTGATGTCATCCACGGAGTGAAGGAAAAGTGGATAGGAAAGGAGATAGGAGGGATTATTTGGACGCAGCCCAAGTGTTTTCCAGAAATTCAGTTGTCGTGTGCACTGACCCCCCAAACCGTTTCCACCTGGTAAGGTGTGATGGGGCCTTCAGGGAGCAGAGCCCGATGGAATGAAGCTCAGGAAGTTTTTCTGATTCTCATGAAGGTCTCGTTATGAGGCGGCTGCAGAGCTCGCTGACTAACCGTCCGAAACGTGAACTATTTCCATTTCACTGAACGGTCTTGTGCTCAGTGTATGTTTCACATTATGGAGGTTGGTTTAAATGGAAAACTGGAGCGGAATTCTAATGAGTTCATTCCGGCTTTCCAAGCATGTTTCAATAAGACAAATTATCTATTTAACTACTGTTTGGTTTGGAGAGTCACACATCGGATGCATCTTTACGGGGAAAGAAACATTAAACCTTGAATTATTCAGCAGGACGTTCAGCGGCCTCCTGAGAGTTCGATAAAGCCGATGCGGTGAGGTGAGGCGGGGAGATAATCCGCTCTGCTTCCATTGTCTGCAGAGATGTTTTCAATAGTGCCGATCGGCTCGGTAGAGATTCAGCCTTCCTCTGTCTGCAGCGGGACAACGAGCAGGACGGACGTCCCGCTGGGGGAACGGCTCTCTGCAGCGATGAATATAGAATCATGATAATGGTTTCCTGTCGGGGACGCGAGGCGGCCACTGCCACAGGGTCGACCCTGCTGAGGCGCCGTGAGGGGACTGCGAGGGGAGGGGGGGAAGGAAGTGCTCATCGTACCGCTCCTTTCATTCAGCGCTTCACTTCCTGCAGGGAGGACGTCTCCCGAGGACAAAACCGTTTTTATTATTACAGGTTGATGGAGGAGGGACAAAGCAGCAGGTGCTGCAGGGGACGTCTTCTTCTGGCTTCTGGTGAGGAACGGTTCCTTTATCCGTATTCACCACCACGTTCACCCATTCACACGCCAAACGGGGTGCTCAGTCCCGCCGCCGGGAGCAGGAACACTTTGACATGCTGACCGGGGGAGACGGGGAATCCAACCCGCAACTTCTGATTGAGGGACGACCACTCTACCGACCGAGCAGCAGCGGCCCCGCCACACCCTTTTCAAGTGAAGACGGAAAACTTCCGTTGCACTCGGAGTCGCTGAAAACGCAACTTTTTGAAAACGGATCCCAAGGTGGAACTTCCTGAAAATACTCAGACTCCGTCTCCATGGAAACGGGGGGTAAGCACAACTTTCTGAAACGCTGCTACTGCGCATGAGCAACATGCACGTGGTTTCATTTCAAAGGTCTCGTTTCCACTGCGACAGTTGCGGATGTTACTGAAAGAACCGTACCCAAGGGTTCTGACTTTTCCTCATCTGGCACTAGAGGGGTTCTTACTATTACAATGGAGCCGTCTGCTGATTGGGCAGTGATTTACGTCGCTCTCCAGAAGCCCGCATTATTCATCTAGAGCAATGAGAGATTTCT
>NC_137632.1:28417593-28457593 GCF_963383615.2 Lipophrys pholis | reverse complement strand
CGGTGGGGACACGACAATGTTCTCTAACGGCGTCCAGATGAGCGGCGGGCTGAGTGAGTGTGGGCCGGACCTCTGCGGAGAGTTTAAGGACGAGTGCTTGTGAGCAGGAAGTGGCTGAGGAGGAAATGCCTTTGTGATGAGAGGCAGCCAGATCTCTGCCGACTCTCCACGCCTGCTCCACTTCCTTCATAGCAACGCCTCAGACACGCCGTTATATAAGCTCCAGTGAAGGATGCTCCGGTCCTCCAGCACAACACGGACCTTTAGGATCTGCTGGAAGGTTCCAGAAGACGAGGAGCTGATTAGTTACTAGTTAGAAACACTACCTAATATATTGCACGTTAATTCTTATTGCAATTATTTACAATATAAAAGACTTTTATGTTTATATGTTTTACTTTATGAAACTTTTTAGTTTAAAAAACGTTTTAGGCTTTAGTTTGAGTATTTTATGTTTATATGTTTTACTTTATGAAACTTTTTTGGTTTTAGTTTAATAATATTTCAGGTTCATGTTTTAGTTTATGAAACTTTTAGGTTGAAATTTAAAACTTTTATATTTGAGTTTAAGAATTTTTTCAGGTTTAAGTTTAAGAAACTTTGAAGGTTTTAGTTTGTAAAGAAGGTTGTTATTGTAAATAAGAACCAGTTACCAGTTTTGGTTTCGGAAACTTTTAAGTTTGCAATTTAATTTTTATGAATATTTTGTTTTATGAGTTTTAGTTTATAGGCAGGTACAGGTACAGAAATAACTCGCCAAACAATCACCAATGTTATTTTAATTTATTAAAGAAAAAGCTGCATTGAACCATTTTTTAGGTTAACAAAGATGGACTGGTTAGTTTAGTTTAGTTTAGTTTAGTTTAGTTTAGTTTAGATTAGTTAGAGCCTGGACTGGGCCTGGAGGAGCCTGGACTGGGTCCTGGATGAGCCTGGACTGGGCCTGGAGGAGCCTGGACTGGGCCTGGACTGGGCCTGGAAGAGCCTGGACTGGGCCTGGAGGAGCCTGGACTGGGCCTGGAAGAGCCTGGACTGGGCCTGGAGGAGCCTGGACAGGGTCCTGGATGAGCCTGGACTGGGCCTGGAGGATCCTGGAGGAGCCTGGACTGGGCCTGGAAGAGCCGGGACTTGGCCTGGAGGAGCCTGGACTTGGCCTGGAGGAGCCTGGACTGGGCCTGGAGGAGCCTGGATGAACTTTGGAAGCCAAACAAGCTCCCAGACCTTGAATTAGGTGTCGAGTTTGAGCGATAATGAGACAAAGCCAGATGCCGAGTTCTCAGGCAGCGTCCCAGAGAGACGGTAAAAAGACAAACAGTCACACTGAGTCAACACTGCTGGGTTCAGACACCAAGATCCAGTCTCTCAGAGTCCAGAGCCCAGAACCAGGTACAGAACCAGGTCCAGAACCAGAACCAGAACCAGAACCAGAACCAGAACCAGGTCCAGAGACTCCGCTGATCCACTGACAGTCCCACTGTTGTAGTACCGTTACCATCCGTACCACTGTGATGTCACCACTGTGAGCAGTTCCATTAAACAAGCTTTGCTATTTTATTTCTATTTTTATTGTATTTTTTAATGAATTCCTTTAAATGAAAGAAAAAACATCTGGGAGAAACGTGTGTGCTCAGAAACTACAGTTATGTTAACACGCTATAAATTAAATCAAATTAAAATGCTGCTTTTGCCCGCTGCTCGCTCTGTTTGTGGCTTTATTTGTTTTATTGGTTTTATTTGTTTTATTTGTTCTGTAACATAAACGTGAAGGAGAACTGTGACTGTGATATCTTAATATTACTCTGGTACTAATGTACTCTTAATCATTTCCATTACTCAGTCTGCTCCCTGTGTATTCTGTCTCCTGAGGGTTTAATGAACCAATGACACATTTAATGAATGAATTTATTTAATCTCTTTGTAAAGCTTTAATGGATTTCCTTTATTTCTTTGTAAAACACTGAATTGCCCTGAATGGTGCTCTTTAACTTAATCCGCCTCATTTGTCAGTGAGGCGATAATTAAAGAGGAGATATTTGGTTTTTAGTTTGTTGACGTGTTGCCTGACGTGTCCACAGCTTCGTTACCTGCTTGTTTTGTCCGCCTCAGACTCTGGACTCCCGCTGCCTGAGGTTGACTCACCCGTCTGATCTGAACAAACCCACTAACGCGTCGACTCGTTTGCTGACCCCCCCCCCCCCTCCCGTCACAGAGCCCGGCTGTTGCCCCCGGGGCAGAACTGTGAATGCTGAAGCACCTCCGCCTCCGTCAGGTACAAACCAACACGTCCACAGATCAGATGTCCTCATGTCCATTTCCTCACTATTTCTTTATGTCTGGGCGCTGCCAGCGGCTCAATCTGTCGCTCCTCAACATAAACACACCAAGGTGGAGTGAGGCTGCGGGAATGAGGGAAGAAGAATGTGAGGAATGCGGAGCTCCGAATGTAACCGAGCATTATTCCAGTGAAGGAGCAGAGACGGGAAAAAACAGAAAGGTTTATCGTTCTCCTGCCGGCAGACAGGAGGTTAGAGATCAGGCCGGGCGCTTAGCCTCAATTCACTGGGCGACTGACAGTCGAGTCACGAACCCGAAAACAATGGTGGTAACACACACACACACACACACACAACACACACACACACACACACACAACATACACACACACACACACACACAACATACACACACACACACACACACACAACATACACACACACACACACAACACAACATACACACACACACAACATACATACTCACACACACACACACACACACACACAACATACACAGTCACACACACACAACATACACACTCACACACACAACATACACAGTCACACACACACACACACACAACATACACAGTCACACACACACAACATACACACACACAACATACACACTCACACACACACACACACACTCACACACTCACACACACACACACACACAACATACACACTCACACACACGCACTCACACACTCACACACACACACAACATTCACACTCACACACACACACTCACACACACACACACACACACTCACACACACACACAACATACACATTCACACACACACACACTCACACACACACACACTCACACACACACACAACATACACACTCACACACACACTCACACACTCACACACACACAACATACACACTCACACACACTCACACACTCACAGACACACACAACATAAACACTCACACACACACACAACATACACACTCACACACACACACACTCACAAACACACACAACATACACACTCACACACACACACACAACATACACACTCACACACACACACACACACAACACACACACAACATACACATTCACACACACACACACTCACACACACACACACTCACACACACACACTCACACACACACTCACACACTCACACACACACAACATACACACTCACACACACTCACACACTCACAGACACACACAACATAAACACTCACACACACACACAACATACACACTCACACACACACACACACACACTCACAAACACACACAACATACACACTCACACACACACACACAACATACACACTCACACACACACACACACACACACACACACACACACACTCACACACACACACACACACACACTCACACACTCACACACACCAATCCGACAGCCCTCCACCCAAATAACATTTGACTTTCTGCTCCTTTTTCAACAAGAACCCTCGACAATCTGAAGCCCTCCTAGCAGCGAGGTGCAAAACCTCAATCTGAATCACACGACTCCCGGTGGACGAGCGGAACCTCGCCGTGGTCTTGTCAGTGGAGGGGGAAGATTGAGAGGTCGGGTCTCATTTGAATGTGGTCTAGATAAGAAGGGTCTTATCCTGCAGAGGATGGATGTCATGGGCCCCATTAGACTCATTTAGTTCCCTGACAAGAGGGAACCGTATTGGTCAGTCTGGGTCAAGGTGGAAACAAAGACTTTCCTTCACCCCGTGAGCAAATTCTAACGTTTGCTCACACTCAAACATGACCAGGAGACGTTACAGACCCTCAGGACGCATTGTCCAAACTGCAGGTACAGTTTCAGTGAGAAGAGATTATTCTGGTTTAATTTGGTTTTAAATGGAAGACTAATCCCATTTTGGCAGTCACCATATTTTACAGCCAATAAGGACGAATGTCAGATATCAGGTTCTGCAGATATTCCGGCATGTCTGCAGGCGAGTCAGTGCAGAAATATGAGTCATTTAACAACAATGTCTCCATCGCGTAATTCGTTCGCCAAACGTCTCGGCCAAGTTTATTTTTGTGCCGGGGAAGCGTCTCACTTCAGGGCGTAAATCTGTCAGAGTTTATAGAATCATTATTAGGAATATTCCATAAGATTATCTGTCAGTGTTTATTTACGTTCTTGTTTTGGTCCCCGGCCGCTCTGCACCAACGACATCATCAATCACAAGGCAGCCGGTTATCGCCTGTCAGCCGAGTCCAGGAGACTCTTCATGGTGAGACGTGAAGCTCTGCGTTCGTCTCACTCAACCAGACTCCTTCACGCTCTGGAACCAACGGCCCAAACTGTCTGAGGTCACGGACGGACTGCAGCTCTGGTTCATCTCCACTGGTCCAGACCTCGACTTCAAGGGTTTTATGGTTCCAGTGTGAAGATGTGGTGAATGTTGGGGGGATTTTCCAGTTTGGGTTCACCAAAGCAGATCGTCTTTATCAATCCATCTTTCCTCCATTCATGACCGAACCTCCACCTTTCCCTCCACCTTCAGCTGGTCTGGGTTCTACGGCCTTTAGAGGTCTTATCCTCATGCTATGTCGCTCGCCAGCTTCCACTGCAGCGTCTTCCTCCCAGCAGCTCTTCACCTTTTAATGTTGGAGAAATTAGAAGACGATTCAACCATCTCCGCTCTGCGCTATGCTAATGTAGCCTGTAGACCGAGCTGCTGGTACCTTTTATCATGGTTAGCATGTAGCATCGCTGGTGTGTGAGCCTGAAACTCTTTAGCATGAAGCATGTATCATTGCTCGTGCGTGAGCCTTAAACTCTTTAGCATGTAGCATGTAGCATCGCTGGTGTGTGAGCCTGAAACTCTTTAGCATGTAGCATGTAGCATCGCTGGTGTGTGAGCCTGAAACTCTTTAGCATGTAGCATGTAGCATCGCTGGTGTGTGAGCCTGAAACTCTTTAGCATGTAGCATGTAGCATCGCTGGTGTGTGAGCCTGAAACTCTTTAGCATGTAGCATGTAGCATCGCTGGTGTGTGAGCCTGAAACTCTTTAGCATGTAGTATGTAGCATCACTGGTGTGTGAGCCTGAAACTCTTTAGCATGTAGCATGTAGCATTGCTGGTTGCTGGTGATGAAGTTGCTGGTGATGAAGTTGCTGGTGATGAAGATGCTGGTGATGAAGATGCTGGTGATGTACAATCTTCCTCCTCTTGAGATTTTGTCAGAACATTATTTACAGTTCGTCTTACTTTTGTTGTTGTTATTAATATTTCAGAATCTCCAAACCGTGGCGGCGCTCGTCGTCTCCTGTCGACCTGCTGCTGATGTTTTTGACGCATTATGTCACGTAGTACTTGCTGGGTTGTATCGGGGATCTTTCATGATTGCGAGTACTCGGTGCAGTATAGGACCTGATACTGATATCGGTATTGGTCCATCCCTAGTTTTTGCTTTTGAAAATTGTGAATATTTAGTTGTTTTACTATAAAAAAAATAAAGGTGCAAAAAAAACTTAAGTTGATAGAAGAAAAGTGAAAAGGACATGTAAGTTTTACTCCTATTGAGCAGTAAAAAACTTCAGTCAATCATTCTAACAGCATCACTTTATATTTTTCTAGATAACTTCTACCGTTCGTCCTCCTGCACATTCAACACCTCGGTTAACTCACAGTGAAAACACCCGCCGTCACAAACACTAGCATAGCTCCGGCGCTCCCGCCCCGCCAGGATCACAAAGCGACAGCCGCTGTGTTGACTTCCTGATGTCAGGTACAGGCGGCGGCGTGCGCTCGCTCGCTCCACGATGACTCAGCGCCTCCATAACGGCTGCCTCGGCCTCCACGGTGTCCCTGACCAGCTGTCCGTCTCACGTCCACTGCAGCCATACGTCATAACTCACGCTGTAATCAGCTGGAACCGAGCGACACCAAGACACACTCCGTCACCCCCACTGCGGGGGGGGGGGGCTTATCTGGAATCACATGCATCGGTTCAAACAATGAAGTCCATTCAGGTCGAGCTGAAACACAAGACCGGGCCCATGATGATGATGATGATGATGGAAGGATGAAGCATCGCTGGGAGATAAAACATCCACACACTGTTTTGAGTCCGACGGCATTAAACAAACCCAGACCGGAGAAATGAGGCCAGAGCAGAGCGGCAGGGAGGAAAACTCCAGAAGTTAATCCCAGAGACACGGTGGAAGGGAGCGAGACGGTCGGCGCTGACTGGACGGTTTGTTCAGCTGCTGTACGGTGGGACTTTTGGGACAAATGTCCAGGATCACAGTGGAAAACCTGGAGTCACACATTAACCAGGAACTTCTCTGGACCGCTGGAGGGAGTCTGGATCGCTGGAGGGAGTCTGGACCGCTGGAGGGAGTCTGGACCACTGGAGGGAGTCTGGACCGCTGGAGGGAGTGACCCCAACGCTAAAGACAAGACATGCAACTACTGACTGCCTGAGACCACCTGAGACCACCTGAGACCACCTGGGACCACCTGAGACCACCATCATTTGTTTTGTGTGTGTGTGTGTGTGTGTGTGTGTGTGTGTGTGTGTGTGTGTGTGTGTGTGTGTGTGTGTGTGTGTGTGTGTGTGTGTGTGTGTGTGTGTGTGTGTGTGTGTGTGATCATGCACCAGGTGTGGCCACACCATCTGCTTGCAGAACTAAATATTGACACACATGATGGATTCTATTCAGGCTGCTCTACAGTTCTATATATTTATTTAAGCTCCAAATACAAAAAAACAAAAACACGACGACGGCGAAAACAAACGATCGGGACCTGATCAGTTGAACGTGTCACTGGAGAAATCGATAGTTTCTCATGTCACTATTTGTTCTCGTTATATTTATCAGACTAAATGAGAAACAAGGAAATTGTGTTTTTTCTCAATAATCCCAATAAAACCCAGCAAAGGAAACACAGATTAAAACATCGTGTGTTCAAATGTAATGTACCAGTCTCTCTTTATAAACAGGGAACACGTGAAATATTCCAACATCTTCCACCTGGTCTGGTGTTTACCTCCACGTGTCTGTCGGCAGGTTTCCGGACGAGAAGCTGCATTTTGGTTTGGTTTTCCTCGAGAGTCACACCTGACGTCCCCCGGAGAAAAGCTCCGAGTTCACAATCATGTTCCTCTTTTGTTGTTGCCTCTTTGTTAATTCATGTTCCTGCTTCACGTTACTGTCTAGATAGAGCTGCTCAGGCTGGTTAATCTAAGAAATCATCTTACTGTCTAGATAGAGCTGCTCAGGCTGGTTAATCTAGAAAATCATTTTACTGTCTAGATAGAGCTGCTCAGGCTGGTTAATCTAGAAAATCATTTTACTGTCTAGATAGAGCTGCTCAGGCTGGTTAATCTAAGAAATCATTTTACTGTCTAGATAGAGCTGCTCAGGCTGGTTAATCTAAGAAATCATCTTACTGTCTAGATAGAGCTGCTCAGGCTGGGTAATCTAAGAAATCATCTTACTGTCTAGATAGAGCTGCTCAGGCTGGTTAATCTAAGAAATCATCTTACTGTCTAGATAGAGCTGCTCAGGCTGGTTAATCTAAGAAATCATTTTACTGTCTAGATAGAGCTGCTCAGGCTGGTTAATCTAAGAAATCATTTTACTGTCTAGATAGAGCTGCTCAGGCTGGTTAATCTAAGAAATCATCTTACTGTCTAGATAGAGCTGCTCAGGCTGGTTTAATCTAAGAAATCATCTTACTGTCTAGATAGAGCTGCTCAGGCTGGTTAATCTAAGAAATCATTTTACTGTCTAGATAGAGCTGCTCAGGCTGGTTAATCTAAGAAATCATCTTACTGTCTAGATAGAGCTGCTCAGGCTGGTTAATCTAAGAAATCATTTTACTGTCTAGATAGAGCAGCTCAGGCTGGTTTAATCTAAGAAATCATCTTACTGTCTAGATAGAGCTGCTCAGGCTGGTTAATCTAAGAAATCATCTTACTGTCTAGATAGAGCTGCTCAGGCTGGTTTAATCTAAGAAATCATCTTACTGTCTATATAGAGCTGCTCAGGCTGGTTAATCTAAGAAATCATCTTACTGTCTAGATAGAGCTGCTCAGGCTGGTTTAATCTAAGAAACCATCTTACTGTCTAGATAGAGCTGCTCAGGCTGGTTTAATCTAAAAACAGTTGTAAAGTATTTGGATCAGTGTGATAAGTGCAAATAATATATGTAGCACAACAAGGATATTGTATGTTATCCCCCCCCCCTCCCCCTCCCCTTCCCCCTCCCCCCTCCCCCCACAACTTTCTTCTCTCTCTTCTCTTCTCTCTCTCTTTGAGCGTTCCCCCCCGGTCGTGTACGGCAGCCATACCAACTTCTGACGGAGGAGGCAGCAGGAGGAGACTCCAGGTCTCTCCCTGTTGCAAGAACAAAAACTGTTCTGACTCCGAAGGTTCTAGATCACATCATATTGTTGGTCCAAGCTGCCGAACAGGACAAGGGAAAAGAGAAAAAAGAAAGAAAAAAAAGAAAAGCTCCGAGTTCTCAATCACAGTCTGTGATGTCAGACACGAGACGTTCTGCTGAATCTCCTGGTTGTGAGTGTGGAACGATCAGAGGGACGATCGGAGGCCAGTCCTGCATGTTTGGGAACATCTTGATGCGAGGCCTTCGTGTATTATTCAACAGGAAAATAAAAAACAAAAACAACTTGACAGTTACGATGGCGCGAGACATCAGACGTGTCTGAGGCCGGCGGCGCTCGCTTCATGACTGCCGCGGCTCTTTTTAAAAAACATGCATCAAACAGCAACGCTCCCAAAACAGGAAAACGTTGCAGGGAACTGGAGGAGGAAACAGACGTGTTCACCGGAACACGTTGAGTAGACGAGCAACGCGTGGCGTACGGCGGGAAACAAACGTCCAGCGAACCAACAAGCGTCTGGGTCGAAGTCTGACGTCGGTCAACGTCTCTGGCAAAGGGAGAAGGTGCAAATCCCAGAATGAAAAGAAGCTGAAGCTCAGGCAGCCGAGTTCAAACCACAGAGCCGAGTTTATAAAGCTGCAGAACAACGATTCCAGTAAACCGAGAAAAACAAACGAAAAGAAAAAAATATGTTTTTGGTTTGTTTGTTTGTTTGTTTTGTTTTGTTTTTACGTGGAAACGCAGACGTTTTGTTGTATTTTGGGCTCGGAGTCACATATATATATATATATATATATGTGTGTGTGTGTGTGTGTGTGTGTGTGTGTGTGTGTGTGTATTTTTGTGACTTTAACAATAAAGTCACAAAAACAATAGAGATGTAAAGGGGTAGGATTTAAAAAGTTCACCTTCTTCCCACTCCCTTTTCAAAACATGTAATGTACAATTGAAGTGTCTGTCATGTGAACTATTTCTATTCAGTTTGTTTCTCTTTCTTTCTTTATGTCTTTTTTTTTACATATTCACAAACAAACAAACAAATAAATATATATATATATATATATATATATATATATATATATATATATATATATATATATATATATATATATATATATATATATATGAATGAATGAATGAATGAAGCAGCTGTAGATGAAGGACTTTGCAGGGAGAACATGCCGACTCGGGGAATCAATCGAGGACCAAATGAACGTTGGTTTGGATCTTATGAGAAACGACCTGCAGGAACTCTTCCTTCTCTCCGGGGCCAAAGAGAGAACATGGAAACTGAAACACCAAAAGACTCCAAGACAAACTATTCTGATGTTGTGACACGAGTGTGAGCCATGAAAGCGGCGCTGACGTCGTGGACGCGTTTCAGTTTGGACCAAAGTGGCAGAAGAACCGGGACTGGAGTTCAAGAGTCGTCCCCCCCCCCCCCGATCTCAAAGAGCCCACAACCAAAACCCCTTCCTGGTGACTTGGCTCCAGATGGAGACGCTTTAATTCAGATAAACACAAACACAGGAAGGTTTCCTTCCCGGGAGCTGCGGGGAACACGTGTGGTTCCCTCCACTCCTGAACCTCGACGACACCGAGAGCAAAGCTGGAAGCTTAAAGCTGCAATCTGAGCTTTAGAGGGGAGAAAGTGTGTGGAAATAAACTGGAATTATCCTCTAATAAGCCCAATAAAGCCCCATTGTTGGTTCATATCCACCTTCTTTCTGCTCCCGCCAGCAGAAGCAGGGAGAGGAGGACTGATTAGGAGACCCGACGCCTCCAGTCGTCTAATCAGGACATAAACAGAACCGAGTAGATTAATTCAAGACCACATCCTCTCTTAATCTCCCGTCAGCGCTGAGGGATGTGTTACTGCTTTCAGGAATTACTCATAATCCTCCGGTTCTGCCGTTCAGTCGTCATAGTCCGACGTTACTCCCAGCGTCCATTGTGGTCCTCTTCCAGTCCAACATCTGTACAGCCCAACATCTGTACAGTCCAACATCTGTAGAGTCCAACGTCTGTACAGTCCAACATCTGTACAGTCCAACATCTGTAGAGTCCAACGTCTGTACAGTCCAACATCTGTACAGTCCAACGTCTGTACAGTCCAACATCTGTACAGTCCAACGTCTGTACAGCCCAACATCTGTACAGTCCAACGTCTGTACAGTCCAACATCTGTACAGTCCAACGTCTGTACAGCCCAACATCTGTACAGTCCAACATCTGTACAGTCCAACATCTGTAGAGTCCAACGTCTGTACAGTCCAACATCTGGACAGTCCAACATCTGTACAGTCCAACATCTGTAGAGTCCAACGTCTGCACAGTCCAACGTCTGTACACCCAACATCTGTACAGTCCAACATCTGTACAGTCCAACATCTGTAGAGTCCAACGTCTGCACAGTCCAACGTCTGTACACCCAACATCTGTACAGTCCAACGTCTGTACAGTCCAACATCTGTACAGTCCAACGTCTGTACAGCCCAACATCTGTACAGTCCAACATCTGTACAGTCCAACATCTGTAGAGTCCAACGTCTGTACAGTCCAACATCTGGACAGTCCAACATCTGTACAGTCCAACATCTGTAGAGTCCAACGTCTGCACAGTCCAACGTCTGTACACCCAACATCTGTACAGTCCAACATCTGTACAGTCCAACATCTGTACAGTCCAACGTCTGTACAGTCCAACATCTGTACAGTCCAACATCTGTCCAGTCCAACGTCTGTACAGTCCAACATCTGTACAGTCCAACATCTGTACAGTCCAACGTCTGTACAGTCCAACATCTGTACAGTCCAACATCTGTAGAGTCCAACATCTGGACAGTCCAACATCTGTACAGTCCAACATCTGTAGAGTCCAACGTCTGTACAGTCCAACGTCTGTACACCCAACATCTGTACAGTCCAACATCTGTACAGTCCGTCTGTACAGTCCAACATCTGTACAGTCCAACATCTGTCCAGTCCAACGTCTGTACAGTCCAACATCTGTACAGTCCAACGTCTGTACACCCAACATCTGTACAGTCCAACATCTGTACAGTCCAACATCTGTCCAGTCCAACATCTGTACAGTCCAACATCTGTACAGTCCAACATCTGTACAGTCCAGTATGAGCCAGGAACTCCACGCTCACCAAGGACTCATACTTAATTTGGCTTTAAAACATTTTACAAGTAACAAAGTATTCGCTTCGGTCGAAATACTCCAGAAAGTCCTTTTATATTTCTGTCCTCGTCCTTGATTCTTCAACCGCTTCAGTTATTAAAGTGTTAAAAACTGTGATGGGAACGTTTCTCCACCCTGGAACTGCCAATAGGAGTCATTACGTTACAACAATGTTTGAATCAAAGTTGATCTCATATCAGAGTACTATGTGATGCACCAATACCAAGGAGGAGTACTACTAATATGTAGCGACTTGCAGATACCAAGTACCGATACACGTACTTCTCAAATACCATAAATCCTCATTTATACTCCATACAAGCGATGTTGCTGCTGCATGACGTGACGTAGTATTTTTCAGAGTACAAGTGCTACATAGAGTATCGGAGACGATACTGGTATCAGTGTCTAATGTACAAGTTTTAAATGAATTTCATTGTTTCTTATATGAAGTTCAGAGAGTTCTTTTTAAAGTTGCTTTGTCACCATGAGGGAGTGTATATAAAAGTAGACGTGTGTGAAACCAGCAGTAGAAACAGAAAACGGTTCTGGACCAGAAATAAAAAGTTCTTTTCTGTGTTTTCACTCCATGGAAGCTCTGGGTCGTTCTGGACGGAAACGCTGATGCCGCCTCTCCTTCAACCCACATGTTCCCTCGCCGCCTACCAGTACCACAACAATGGTAGATTACAGAGTACTGTTCCTTCTGATGAAGACTCGGAGCTCTAAATATCCTCGTCTTCACCCAGAACAAAACACCACGAGCCTCCAGACGTCCTGAAGCGTCACGTCTTCTCCTCTGTCTCTGCTCTGTTTCTGTGTTCTTCACCGCAGCGCCACTACAAAGAAATACTACAGTATTTCCCTGGTTCTGTCCCCGACAGGGTTGTACTTTAACAAAAGTCTTTATTTTTATTTTTGCTTCTTACTTATGTGAAGTATGCGAGTCCTTTTCCCCAAATCCCAAAACCGTAATCATCCTTAACTGCAGACGTCTCTTCTCTTCTTGTCAAAACTACAAACTGATGCCAGAGTACCTGAAGTAAAACCACATGATTACAGTTATTTGTACCGTCGCGGCTCAAGCTCTCACAGGCTGTCTGTTTTTGTATTTTCAAAACTTTCTGACTTCCCAGTTATTTCTGAACACATCATTTGTTTATGAGAGTGATTTAAAAAAAGTATATATTTCTAATGCTGAGGCTCAAATACCATCATACTGAGTGACGTCACGTCAATGTACCACTTTCCAAATGGGAAGAATCCAATTTGATAATGTTCTCGAGTATTTTAAGTAAGTGGGACTTTTCCTACTTCCCAAATCCTCACGGCTCTACTACTACTTCATTACAGAGGAAATAACGAGGAAATAAAATTCCCCATCATATCTAATAGTCGCTCAGCAAGTTCCCACTTTCCCAGAGGGAAATTCCCAGTTTTCCTTTTCTTACTCTTTTCTCCTGTGAGTCGTGATCACGCCACCACGCTGCCGCGATTAGACGCCGTTTACACAAATGAAGTAGAAACACATCGTGTTTGTACTTCAGGAAAGTTTTAGGTTGACATGGCAACATTTTGAAAATGATCTGTTGCCATGGAAACGGCAGAAACGCTGAAAATTATGGAGTTATCGTGTCAGCCACGAGTTGTTTATTTTAGTACTGAAAGCACACACACACACACACACACACACAAGCAGCAGAGAACAATGAGCTCTAAACAATAACAACAGGAGACATTCTAGTGGACAGACCACCAAGTCGGATTGTTATTATGGTGACTGTCAAAATAAAAGTACCAAGTTGGATTGTTATTACAGTGACTGTAGAAATCAAAGTACCAAGTCCCAGGAGAACATGGACAAACATCATTCTGATTGGCCAGCTACTGAGCATGTCCAGGTGAACTCGTTACGACGGCCGCGGTGACCAGGAGCAGCGTTTCAGGAAAGTTACGTTTCCAGAGTCTCTTAACGCCGCTGCCGTGGAAACAAGACATGCAAAAGCGCTACGAACGCTTCCGGTTTTCACTTGAAAACATATAAATAGAAATATCGTGGGGTTAGTATGTGTCACAGGGGACCAGGGGCCCTACAGGGGGGTCAGGGGCCCTTCAGGGGGCAGCAGAGGCCCTTCAGGGAGGGACCGGGGGCCCTTCAGGGGGCACCAGGGGCCCATCAGGGGGCAGCAGGGGCCCTTCAGGGGGCACCAGGGGCCCATCAGGGGGCAGCAGGGGCCCTTCAGGGGGGACTGAGGGCCCCAACGCAGCTGCATGAGAAGCTTCTTTTCGTGGAGGTAAGATGAAAAGCATGTTCATGTGAAATCAGGGCTGTTTAGATTTGATGTCAAGGCAACGAAAGCCCCCTGACACACACACACACACACACACACACACACACACACACACACACACACACACACACACGCACACACACACGCACACACACACGCACACACACACACACACACACACACACACACACACTCCATTAGCATTAGCATACAGTCCATCGGCTCCATCAGGAGAATTTATTTCATCTTTAATTCCTCTAATATCTGGTTTTATTGTTTTTCTAACAGGTAATAAATAAGGACTTTCCCGGACATTAACGAGCGTTCCGGGGGGAGAAAACCGCCGTTACTGTAGTTTCACAGCAGGTACGGTACAGTTACACCCACACCGCGGAGCTCCGGTCCAAACAGCGGAGCGACGCCGAACAAAAACCCGCCCGCGGAGCTCCGAACCCGGGGGCGACTTGAGGGACTGACGGAGCGCCGTGCTGTGTCGACCAACCGACGTTTTTCTCTCAAATCGAAGCCGTGAAACGTGCGCGAATCCGAGGAGCGAAAAGTTGCAGCTTGAAGAAACTGTGGCTCCCAGGTGGAGTAACGTTTTCCCCCCGCCGGGTGATCCGGGGGAAAGCGGCCGCTCGGAGCGCACCGTGAAGCGGGCACCGGGGGGGAGAGCGCAGCCTACCTGGTACGGATGAAGTCCCGGTTCGTCCCATGAAGAAAAAGCGATAGAGCCGTGCGAGTGGGTCCGTTTCCAGGGAGCTCTCTCTCTCTCTCTCCCTCCCTCTCTCGTTCTCTGCTGCTGGATGAGCTGTGAGCCACCGAGGGCTCCTGGAGGAAAGCAGCCGAGCTCCGGCTGATGTCAGCGGGACAGGGAGGGGCCTGGCCGGGGACATGATGTCACAGGATCCACAGCTCAAATAGCGCATATTACACATATTTAATCTCATAACTTACAGGATTTGGTAAGAAAAATAATTCATGCAGTGTATCTATGAAACTGGGAACTGGGAAAGTTACCAGTTGGCAGCCACTGTCAATGGGAATTGGACAAGTTCCCATATGGACACATTACTTCACTGGATTCAGATTTGAAATAAAGAATCACATCTAATACATAAACATTTAGTTACAAAACTTATGGGACTTTTGAAGAAAATGAACCAATTCATGTAGTGTATCCATGAAACTGGGAACTGGGAAAGTTACCGGTTGGCAGCCACTGGCAATGGGAATTGAACTCGCTTCACTGAGCTCAAATCAACTATCACATATAATACAAATACTTTAAAATACACAACTTATGCGGATTTTTGGAAGGAAGTTTAGCAATTCATTTAGTGTTAACATGGAACTGGGAATGTTACCAGTTGACAGCCACTCTCACTGGGAACGGGACTCATTCCCATGTGAACATGATGCTGCTTCGCTGGAGCCAAGAACTCAGGACAGTCTACAGAACAACAACCAACCCCCAATAAATAATCACCACAAACATATACCAACAAACAGGTTTAATTATTTCCCAGTAGGAAGTTCCCAGATGACAGCTTCTACCACTTAGAAATGGAACACATTCCCACGAGGAGGTGATGTCACTTTAATGGTTCACAACTCCCCCAACAATTTCATTTACAGATACAGAATACACATTTAGATACTGCATGTACTGTGTTAGGATATTTCGTTAAAAAATAATTCTTATAGGAATTGGGAACTTGGAAAGTTACTAGTTGGCAAGGTCCGGCCGTTTGCATGAGCAAACTGATCTCTTCATAACAGGATGAAGTAATTATTTTTATAAATCAAACCAGCAGTTGGTTCAGAACATTTCAACAGTCTGAGCTGTGGATCAGCAGCGATGAGTGGCAGTTCAATCACGGCGCTTCTTCCCCCGCTGGATCTTTCCCAGACTCCCAGAGCTTCTTCTCTAAAACCTGAACATGGTTTGGTCTGCAGAGCCGCCGTCGTGCCGCTCCGGCTAACCAGCGCCGTCCTCCCAGGATGCTGTGCAGTATTTTCAGGAGCGTTGTGTGTTTGTGTACTTTGGGAAACCAGCCCTGCCTGAACAATGTTGCTAATATTAGCTGCTGTGGCGTTTGCAGTGTTTCCTGCAGTGGGAGGAAGTCAGAGGAGAAAATGTCTCGCGGAGCCTCTCAACACGTGAGCGTCGTAAAGAAATAATCTGGTTTCCTGAAAAGATCAAGCAGTATTGACCTCGAACGCCTCGTATCACAACAACGTTTCAACAAAAATATATAGTTCTTGTATTTTCACAGCAACGTTTTGAAAAAACTGTCCGTTTACACAGAAACACTGAAATTGGTGTAGCTCTTATATTGGGCCACTAGTGGGTGCTGTTTGTTTTTGTAATGAAAACACACACATGCAGCAGAGAACAAGGAGCTCTAAACATGAACGCTGGCAGAACATTCTAGTGGACAGACCACCAGGTTGGATTGTTATTATGGTGACTGTCAAAATAAAAGTGCCAAGTTGGATTGTTATTACGGTGACTGTCAAAATAAAACTACCAAGTTAGATTGTTATTACGGTGACTGTCAAAATAAAACTACCAAGTTAGATTGTTATTACGGTGACTGTCAAAATAAAACTACCAATTTGGATTGTTATTACGGTGACTGTCAGAATAAAAGTGCCAAGTTGGAGTGTTATCACGGTGACTGTCAGAATAAAAGTGCCAAGTTGGATTGTTATCACGGTGACTGTCAAAATAAAACTACCAAGTTAGATTGTCCGCAGGGTACCTGTTGGTCCATGTGACGTGAATATCGTCATTCACCCTGTGTGGTTGACCGCACATGTGCCAGAGCAATGAACAACAACAACAACAACAACAACAACAACAGCTGCTGCTGACTGAGCGCTTATGTGTACAATCCCCGTTGAAAAGAAAATGAAGACTGCCAGATAGCTATCGTTCAAATATAAACAACTTTTGAAAAAGAGGAGAATGCCGGCCACCAGAAGTGGTTATACTTCCGGTATTGTAGTATTACAGTATATTACCTGATGGAACGCGTACCGACGTGAACCCTGAAACGTAGCATGAATGGAACCGCGTGTGCATTTGTGGCCACGATGCAAGTCAAAGTGGACGACAGAGTGTGCGTGTGTGAGTGTGTGTGTGTGTGTGTGTGTATACATATATATATATATATATATATATATATATATATACACATATAAATATTTGTGACATTTTTCACCTTCATCTTGAAACCATATTTCCTTTGTTTCCTAACCTGATATGTCATAAACAAGTAATTCTAACTAATTCTCTGTGTAATTTTCTATAGTTTTTTCTGTCATTCCCTCCGAGTCGCCGTTGAACCTCCTGATCATCTCAGCATTCACAGCTTTGTTCATGAAATGAGTCATAATTATGCACATTATCTTCTTTCAGACGATCCTGCAGCCTCGTGTATGAGCTCCATTAGGATAATTCGAGACCTTTCACCATCGGCTTTAACGGTCCTTAATCATAATTTATGCTTTTCATAATTATTCCAATTGTGAAATAGCTTCTTGCAGAATCTGTACTTTACTCCCTGAAACGTCTTATACAAATACACTTGCCTTGACATTTGCAGGGACTGCATTAGTCAGAAATAGATTCGACCTCGATGTTAACGTGGGAGAATAAAGTCGATGTTTGTTGAGCTTAAAGGATGTACCAGGGATGAGTCAGGTCGGATAGAATCACATGAATGATTCAGAAGACGCTCGGGTTTAATTCATAGCTGTTGAGGCAGGATTCAGGAGAGGGAAAGTCAAAACGAGGTGAGAAACACAAAACAAGAGATGAGACGCAGGAGGAAGTCATAAACACAGAGGGCAAGAAGACACCTGAGAAGTGAAAATGGAAAACTGTCATGGTGTTTTGGGACTGTGGTTTCACCACAGCGGTGCTCAGAGACACTCGCTGCTCCCCAGGGTGGAACTCATTCAAAATGCTCGGCCCCCGTCTCCTTGGAAACCGCGGCCGTAGTAACTAGTTCTTCTGGACATGCTCAGTAGAGACAATCAGAACAAAATGTGTCCCTTGTGGTGTCATGACTCCCAGTCCATATTCTCCTGGACTTGTTACTTTTATTTTGACAGTCACCGTAACAACAATCCAACTTGGTCGTCTGTCCACTAGAATGTCCGTGTTCTCCCGTTGGTAAAGGCTCATACTCTGCAAAATTCACTTCCTAAAGGTTCTCTTAATCGTCCCCATACCTGGACTGACGTCCCAGAAGTGAAGACAGTCTGTCCTCTCTCTCCCTGGCTTGTTTCAGGTTTTAAAAAGTGTGTTGCTCCAAGCAGCCAATCAGAAATCAAACCCTATATAGTGTCATCGGGGGTTTAGCCAATCCCAATCAAGGTAGGCCCTCCCTTTGACTCCTCCCACAATTAGGCAGCTCTGCTCTGGCACATGGCACCACGAGAGGAAGTACTTCCTCCTCCTCCCAAGATGGGCATGTGTGGGCGGAGCCAGTCCAGCTCACACAGACACAGCAGATTCTGAATGTAGCTCCTATGATCCAATATTCAAATGAGGAAAATCAAGGAGGAGCTAGAAACTTAGAATACTGAAGGTTTCTGGAGCGACCAGACCAGGAGGAGGAGGAGGAGAACAGGAGGAGGAGGAGAACAGGAGGGGGAGGAGGAGAACAGGAGGAGGAGGAGAACAGGAGGAGGAGGAGGAGAACAGGAGGAGGAGGAGGAGGAGAACAGGAGGAGGAGGAGGACAGGAGGAGGAGGTGAACAGGAGGAGGAGGAGGAGGAGAACAGGAGGAGGAGGAGGACAGGAGGAGGAGGTGAACAGGAGGAGGAGGAGGAGGAGAACAGGAGGAGGAGGAGGACAGGAGGAGGAGGTGAACAGGAGGAGGAGGAGGAGGTGAACAGGAGGAGGAGGAGAACAGGAGGAGGAGGACAGGAGGAGGAGGTGAACAGGAGGAGGAGGAGGAGGTGAACAGGAGGAGGAGGAGGAGGAGGAGGAGGACAGGAGGAGGAGGAGGGATAGGAGAAGTTTAAAGTTTAAAGCGGATTGTTCTCTGCTATACGTGTGTGGTTTCATTACATCAACTAGTGACGTGGCACGCTCACTGTCGTTTCTGACGTTTCCACTTCAATGGACTTGGTTTTCAAAATGCTGCAGTGTAAAATCAAAACTCTCTGACACCAAAAACTCTAAAATGATGTGTTTTCACTTGAAATGTTGCCTAAAACTGGAGCGGTGGGGAACCTGTGGAGTGACTGTGACTTGGTGAGCGTGACTTTGGCTTCATGATGTTTAATTTTGGGAAGATTTAATGATAATAACTGATGTATAATAAATATATATTAAAACTTTGACTTACGTCCATCGATCTTCTATCCAGCTACTTTACGGCTCTGGAGGCAATTCTAGTGAATTACTGTTTGTTGGGGGTAACTGGGTAAACACAGAGAGGCAGAAAACAATACTATCTATCAGTTATCCTCCCATGTGAGGTGGAAGTCTGAACAGAGCATCAGGGAAACGGTTCCAACACTGTCGTTTCCAAACAAACCTCCACACAGAGAAAATCAATACTGTCTGCATGAGTGACTCTTGCTTATGTGTTGTCATCACAAGCCTCCCAGGCGGTGTGATGAATGACGGAGTACAGATGTAAGCGTTGTTGGCCTCAGGCTGCTGCTGGTGATAGATTGCAGTCTGGGTTCATATCTGGAGGCGCAACCCGACAGAACCGGACGGCCAATGAACACGACGCCTCGCAAAGTCTTCCATTTCCACCAGAAGCAAACAGGATGGAAATGTCTTCATTAGTATTCAGTGGGAAACATCTCCTTGATAATATGCATTGGCTGTTAACGCGGTGTGGAGGGGGAGGTGGAGGTGGAAGGATTGTTTAGTTTGTCCTCCTGAAGCAGGTCGACGACACCAAACATCTCAATGGAGTCCCAATGAAAGATCTCGTGGAACCAGAACAATAAGACCTCTACTGTCACGACGTAGTCTCTACTTATATTGACTTATTGGATGTAACTGCTCCTGGAGGAAAGTGGGAAAGTTACCAGTTGACGGCGACTGGAAGTCCTCAGAGCAACAATCACGTCTCCAGATAAAACACACTGAGTTCAGCACACAGAGGAAATCCAGATCGTCTGATCATGAAACCGGGACGGTTCCTATTTGGAAAAGTCAGGGCTCACAATCTGTTCTGTTTTCCTTGAACCTGCAGATTCTTAAAAAACAATTCAATTCAATTTGCCCAAAGTGTCGCAGGTGTCGAGACTCCCAGTCCACACTCTCCTGGACTTGGTACTTTTATTTTGACAGTCACAGTTCATTATCAGTGAAATCCATTCACCCTCAGAAAAATAGACGGCTGAGCCATTGAGTGTCGTTTGTGTACGAACTGGCCTGGATGGTAGTTAATAGATACTCATATCGGTACTTGGTATCATCGAGTAGCCAGAGGTTAGTACTTGTCCTTTAAGGAAGTGTTATCGGTGAATTCGAGGGTGCGCAACGATAACCACGCAAATATTCCGCCGACGAATCGCAGAGACGCCAAACGACAAGAAGTACAGGCAGCGAGGTGTGACGAGATACGCAACGTTCCGTTTTCTGCTTCTGGCTGCCGTGACGCTCGTTTTGAGATTTAAATATGTGAACCAGCGGGGGAGGGTCTCGCTGTCGCAGTCCGGTCGTGTCGATTGTGAATCGTGACGTCGCAATAACGACATTATTGGCAGCGCATCGTGAAGCCCCGATTCTAAAGCCCGACCTCAACCTGAGTTCAGACATTTATTTTTCTGATGCTCTGCTGCTGCGCACATGTTTTATTTTGACAGTCGCCGCAAAAGCAATCCAACTCGGTCGTCTGTTTAATGTTTAGAGCTGATGTTCTCTGCTGCGTGTGTGATTTCATTACAAAGACAAACAACAGCGCCGACTTGTGGCCTGGCATGCTCGCTGCAACCTCTTCAGGGTTTCTGTCTTTTCCGGTGAAGCCGACGTCGTTTTGTTTTGTGAAACCAAAACGCTGCGCTGTCACTGGAGACGTTGTGTAAACGTGGCCAGATCCCAGCATGCCGCAGTGTTTCGGTGTTTCAGCGCGGTGCCATGGTCATGGATCTCGTATAACAAGTTTGATCACGCCACATGTTTAAATCTGCGTCGGTGCACCTCCCTGCTGAGACGGTGGAGACTGGCCGGAGCAGCGGCGTGGCGTCCTCCTGCTTGTTGAGGGAATCCTTCAGCGACACGCTGCAGAGGGAAGAGACGGTTTGGAATATAAACATCGTGCGATGAGTCGAGGACAACTGAAGGGTGCGCTCCGCCTTCGGTCAACAAGTCCTCCTTTGTTTGTTTTTTAATGCTTCTTGTTGAAGTCCATCATCGTCTCATGGTGATTAAATCCGCTTCAGTTTCACATCAGATTAATCACCTCCAATAATCTCATCCCAGCTCCCAAAGCTCTCCCCGTGGAGTGGCACACTTTAATGTCCGTCTTCCTGAAGAGCGTCACACTGAACCAGCGGCAGGAAGTTTCAGGTGGCGGAGCCACAGTGGGCGTGACAGCGTGAAGCCCCGCCCCTCAGTCTGCAGGTAGAACCACGTTGACCAGCCAGACCAAGACAGAGCGTTCTACTCTCTAACAGGAACCCCTACATGGAGAGCATCATGGCTGCCGTCGATAGCCGAGGGTCCGCCGGCCGCACTTTGAGACGCTACGATCCGAGACGTGTCAGGAAAACTTGTGAACAAGCAAATTAAATTCTATTAAAGTCTGATTTCTGTGTTCAGTCTGCGGTCGTCACATACTTCCTGTACATCTCCTAAATACAGTCTTCTGATTGGTGGACACGAATGGCAAACAGTACCAATCGCTGCGTGGAACGTTCCCATCAAGAAGAATATCGAGAACAAACTCAATGAACTGTTCAGGGTCAATGTGAGTGGTCCGTGCAGAGGGGAGGCCTGCTGACACCTGGGGTATTTGGCTTTGCTTCCTCATGTGTTTGTTTTTTAAAGGAAGAAGAGAATCCAGACTCTTTATCTCTGTGACTTTATTCAACATTGTTCCACTGATGTTTGATCCGTTCACAGAAATACAAAAGTCACGATGGGACTCGTTGCAAGAAGAAATTCACGACCTCTGCTCTTCACTGATCTGCCGCAAATTATTTCCCTGATTTTTGACTGTCTGGGGAAAAAAAGAAAGTTGAGCCGACGCGGTGTTTAACTAAGAATGAATCTTCATCGGAGGTCTGAGACGTCAGCGTCAGTCTGCAGCTTCACATGAGCCTCAGCTGATCAAGGAAAATGTATGCGAGTCACAGTGAGTCCACTCTTATCCCCCTGAAGGGAAACTGAGACGGTGTGAGACGGTGTGAGACGGTGTGAGACGTGCAGAGTGAAGCAAAGTGAGCCCAGCTCAGCAGAGGAACTGCAGGCTGCAGATGTCACCTCCAGCTGTTCCTCTGGAAGAAAAGCTGGAAGTCGCCGAAACAAAGGAAGGAAAGCCAACCTCCGAGCCGCTATTGGCGTTCAGCAAACTCTTTGTTTGCCCTTTCGGGGCTGATGGAGTTGAAGAAGCGTGAGTGGAAGTCGGCTTGTGTGCGGCGTTCAACCGGCCGCTTCAGCTTGTGTTTGCTCCGAAGTCAGTCTGTGTTTGGAGAGGAAATGAAACTGGAACATTTGACGGACGGGTTAGTGTTTCTTGAGGGACTTAGTTAGTCTGGAAGTTTCACATGCTCGACATGTCGATATATTTGACCGGATGCACAAAGACGATTCAATTCAATTTCATTCGTGTTGCGCCAAATACAACACAAGTACTTTTACTGAGAAAGTCCAACAACTCTACATGAGAATCAGACTCAGAACTGGAGACTTTCTGTTCTTACCTTTGCCAACGCAGTTGACTGAGGAGGTTGTGTTTTCGTCTGCATGTAGTTATTTATGTATTTACATTTCTTTGTGTCTATGAATTTGACCAACTTTTCGCAAAAACTACTTTCCCGAATTGTATGAAATCTTCAGGGATGATCTGTCATCATCCAAGGACCAGTCGATCAGATTTTGGGAGATTAACGTTTAACCGCTTCAGAATAAATCCCAAAAAACTATGAAAAAATGTCCCATAGAAAGTGGATGAGAGAGGCTCCTCATGGAGGAGATCAAAGGAGATCAGCTTCTGTTGCCATGGAGACGCTCCCTGCTCAGTGTTTCACAGTGATGTAGCTACCTGACAGGCTAGTTAGCATCGATACGAGCTAACGGCTAACATGGCAGCGAAGCTAACTCGGTTCTGCGAACTAATGTGGTGTTGGTGAAGATCTGATCTCTACCGAGTGTAGCTCTAGTTCTAGTTTGGGATCAGCGGAAAGACGACGCAGACGGGAGACTGCGTCGTCACAACGTTTGTGATAAACACCTGAACGTGTTCAGCCTACGTGTTCAGCCTACGTGTTCAGCCTACGTGTTCAGCCTACGTGTTCAGCGTACGTGTTCAGCCTACGTGTTCAGCCTACGTGTTCAGCGTACGTGTTCAGCCTACGTGTTCAGCGTACGTGTTCAGCGTACGTGTTCAGCGTACGTGTTCAGCCTACGTGTTCAGCCTACGTGTTCAGCGTACGTGTTCAGCCTACGTGTTCAGCCTACGTGTTCAGCCTACGTGTTCAGCGTACGTGTTCAGCCTACGTGTTCAGCGTACGTGTTCAGCGTACGTGTTCAGCCTACGTGTTCAGCCTACGTGTTCAGCGTACGTGTTCAGCGTACGTGTTCAGCGTACGTGTTCAGCCTACGTGTTCAGCGTACGTGTTCAGCGTACGTGTTCAGTCCGGTGAGTTTAACAAGCTGACAAAGCTTCTTCATACCAGAGATTAGAAACTGACGACGGTCGCTGCAGGACGGGCGAGTGGAAGTAAATATTCTTCATCAAAGCGACGTTTCCTGGGAGGAAACACTTCGTCTGTAAAAACCTCGTGGTCGACAGAAGCTGAAACTTTAACTGAGACGAGGCGGAGCCGACCAACTCCTCATCAGAGCGGCGAGAGCAGCCGGAGCGTCTGCATGAAAGGAGATGTGCTGAAAACAGCGTTAAATATTTAACGAGCGATTCCTCAGCAATCACTGCTGCTGTGGAGTAACGGGAAGGAGAGTAAACACACAGAGCACCACGTCTGGTGGGGCAAACAAGCACCTTCCTCCTCTAGCTTCAGATTATAGAGCATCTTCCTCCTCTAACTTCAGATAATAGAGCATCTCTCTCCTCTAACTTCAGATTATAGAGCATATTCCTCCTCTAACTACAGATTATAGAGCATATTCCTCCTCTAGCTTTAGATTATAGAGCACCTCCCCCCTCTAACTTCAGATTATAGAGCATCTTCCTCCTCTAACTAAAGATTATAGAGCATATTCCTCCTCTAGCTTCGGATTATAGAGCATCTTCCTCCTCTAACTTCAGATTATAGAGCATATTCCTCCTCTAACTACAGATTAGAGAGCATATTCCTCCTCTAACTTCAGATTATAGTGCATCTTCCTCCTCTAGCTTCAGATTATAGAGCATATGCCTCCTCTAACTACAGATTATAGAGCATATTCCTCCTCTAGCTTCAGATTATAGAGCACCTTCCCTCTCTAGCTTCAGATTATAGAGCATCTTCCTCCTCTTGCTTCAGATTATAGAGCATCTTCCTCCTCTAACTACAGATTATAGAACATATTCCTCCTCTAACTACAGATTATAGAGCATATTCCTCCTCTAGCTTCAGAAATAGAGCACCTCCCCCTCTAACTTCAGATTATAGAGCATCTTCCTCCTCTAACTACAGATTATAGAGCATCTTCCTCCTCTAACTTCAGATTATAGTGCATCTTCCTCCTCTAGCTTCAGATTATAGAGCATCTTCCTCCTCTAACTACAGATTATTGCACATATTCCTCCTCTAACTACAGATTATAGAGCATCTTCCTCCTCTAACTACAGATTATAGAACATATTCCACCTCTAACTACAGATTATAGAGCATCTTCCTCCTCTAACTTCAGATTATAGAGCATCTTCCTCCTGTAACTACAGATTATAGAGCACCTTCCCCCTCTAACTTCAGATTATAGAGCATCTTCCTCCTCTAACTACAGATTATAGAGCATCTTCCTCCTCTAACTTCAGATTATAGTGCATCTTCCTCCTCTAGCTTCAGATTATAGAGCATCTTCCTCCTCTAACTACAGATTATTGCACATATTCCTCCTCTAACTACAGATTATAGAGCATCTTCCTCCTCTAACTACAGATTATAGAACATATTCCACCTCTAACTACAGATTATAGAGCATCTTCCTCCTCTAACTTCAGATTATAGAGCATCTTCCTCCTGTAACTACAGATTATAGAGCATCTTCCTCTGTGACCTGAACACACGTTCAGACACACACAGATCATTGTTATTGATCTTGTAACTCTACGATCACTCTTCAATCTGACCCGCTGGCTTGAGTCTCGACGTTCTGCTGTAGATTAGTGTGAGTGTTTATGACAGGCGGCTCTCTCCCCCTCTGCTCTCTTCATCTCAGACTCTTCTTCACCTGTGAGCTGAATCGTAATGCGCCGCCGTCGTATCGCCGCCCAGAGCGTCTCGGGGATTCGATAAGCAGCCGACGATACCCCAGATCTGAGGAGGCGGCTCTATCCTGACGAGGGGAGACGACGCTCTCCGCCGTGACATTAACATGCCGCTGACGCGTCTGTTTTATACTCCCAGAATATAGAGAATCCTAATTAATCCCCCCTTCATCAAATATTTACTCTCTCTCTCCTCGACGCTCTGGTCCCACATGAGAGCAGCTGATGGACTTTGAGATTTGGTCTCCGCCTCGTAGAGTCGAGGAGTCGGAGCCGTTCGCTGAACTGCAGGAGTGAAGTGAGAATGTGGCTCGGCTCCCCGGAGCGTTTTCCCCGCTCTGCAAATACATGATCTTTGTTTCGCTGAGAGGAAGTCGGGACTTTTTCAAAAACATTTCAAATCTGAAAACTTCGTCTGCCGAAACACACAAACACACACAAACACACAACACACACTACACACACTACACACTACACACTACACACACAACACACAAACACACACTCTACAGGGAGAGGTAGACACACAACACACACTCTGAAGGGAGAGGTAAACACACAACACACACTCTGAAGGGAGAGGTAAACACACAACACACACTCTACAGGGAGAGGTAAACACACAACACACACTCTGAAGGGAGAGGTAAACACACAACACACACTCTACTGGGAGAGGTAAACACACAACACACAACACACTCTACAGGGAGAGGTAAACACACAACACACACTCTACAGGGAGAGGTAAACACACAACACACACTCTGCAGGGAGAGGTAAACACACAACACACACTCTGAAGGGAGAGGTAAAAACACAACACACACTACAGGGAGAGGTAAACACACAACTCCACCAGACGCGTCAGAGACCAGGTGATTCTCGTTTCCTCTCCTGAGCTCCTTCACAGATTGAGCCCTGGGCGGCTGCCCACATCGCTCACAGCTAAATCCACCACTGCATCAACCAAATCCTCCCCATCCGCCACATTCCTGACAGAGTGGACGGAGAACGTGACGATGCAGAGTTGGTGACGGTGTTTAGGGACTTGTGACGATCCGCTACCGTTTCCTGCTCTTACTTGTAACGCATGCTAACAGGTGGCGACTCTCTGTGGCGGCGTGACGAGTCAGGAACCGAGATCCGTCCCGTTCCTGACTCGTCTTCTTTATGTGTCAACGCTCCTTTAGACCTGACCTACCTAGCTAGCATCCATATGGGCTAACGGCTATCATGCCGGCAATGCTAACTCGGTTGTGTGAAGAAATGTGGTGTTGGCGAAGGTCTGCGCTCTACCGAGCGTAGCTCTAGCTGATTTTGATTGTTGATTTTTTACTGTGACCACGATACGTTATTTTTGTTGCTGCAAGAAGAAGAAGAAGAAGAAGAAGAAGAAGAAGAAGCAGAAGAAGAAGAAGAAGAAGAAGAAGAAGAAGAAGAAGAAGAAGCAGAAGAAGACACTGACACTCGAGGCCAACACTGTTCTTATTGTCCATCTACTGAGCATGTGCAGAAGAACTCTTCTGCCGCCGTGGTGTAAATCTTGAATACGCTGGAATTACCGTAATATCCGGACTACTTTTTTCACACGCTTTGAACCCGGCGGCTTAAACAGTGACTCGACTAATTTAAGTATTCTTCGGGTTAACGAGCTTCATGCCGCCGATACATGCGTGATGTGTTCAGGTGCATCACGGAACTCCGACCTTTCTTCTGTTCCTCTTTTATTCTTTTTAATTTGGTGGGTGTGGCTTATATATTCAGATGTTCAGTAGTCTGGAATTCACGGTAATGGAAATGGAAATGTTTTGTTTGTCAACGTTAGAACCGACAGGTTGAAGTAAACACGTCTCTTTGACTTCCATAAGTCAGTGAGTCGGTTCTAGCGTTAATGAATCTGTGTTTGTGTTTGTGTGCAGCAGGTATCAGGAGCTAAATGTTCAGTATCTGTACAGAGAGCCGATGTCATTATCAGTGTTTTTAAAACAGCGCGCCCACGCTCTTATCTCAGACTCCCACAACCCCCGAGCAGCAGCGTACCGGCCCGTTAGTCACTGCTCCATCTTTCATTATGTGTAGAAAGTCTTCACATCAATCTTGAACGCCGGCGTCATTTCGTGCCTTACTGCTGTAATCTGTGGCGAGACGACGGGAGCTGGAGGACGGCGTCTCGTGAGGGTCCAGCTCTGACGGGCCGGTGTTTGTCCCTTCGTTTAGTAGAGTCCAGTTCATTGGAGCAAACGATCCAGACAGAATCTGAGGTTCCAGCAGCGCCGGAGCAGAGATCATCACTTCTTCTTCTGATGTTCCACCAAGCAGAACGTTGTTTTCTAATGGTTCTACTGCAAACTAATGGTTCTACTACAGATAGTGTTTTCTAATGGTTGTACTACAGACAATATTTTCTAATGGTTCTACTACAGAAAGTATTTTCTAATGGTTCTACTACAGAAAGTATTTTCTAATGGTTCTACTACAGACAGTGTTTTCTAATGGTTCTACTACAGATAGTGTTTTCTAATGGTTGTACTACAGAAAGTATTTTCTAATGGTTCTACTACAGACAATGTTTTCTAATGGTTCCACTGCAGACAGTGTTTTCTAATGGTTCTACTACAGACAGTGTTTTCTAATGGTTCTACTACAGAAAGTATTTTCTAATGGTTCTACTACAGAAAGTATTTTCTAATGGTTCTACTGCAGACTGTGTTTTCTAATGGTTCTACTACAGACAGTGTGGGGAAACCCGATGGACCTGATGGTACCACTCGGACCTTGATTTTTCAGTATCAACTACATTTTCATGATCCTTTCAAACTGCAGACATATTTTGACCCCAGATAAACATTAAAGCGACAGCGTTTGAAGTGAAAACGCCTCGATTTTGTGTTTTCGTTTGAGAAAAGTTTCACATTTACACTGCAACATTTTGAAACGGTTGTCTGTTTCCACGGTGCCAACTTGGATTGTTGTTACAAGAAAAGCTATTTACTAAAGCCGCGGTGCGCGGCAGCAGCGTTTCAGAAGAGTTGCGTTTTGACAGAGACGGAATTGGAGCATTTTCAAAAAGTTGTGTTTTCCACCGTTTCCATGGAGACAGAGCGGAGCGTTTTCAAAAGCTCGTGTTCTTCCCCAGTTTGAACAGAGACGGAATCGGAGCATTTTCAAAAAGCCATAGTGACATAGCATTTGGCTAACATGAGCTAATGGCTATCATGCTAGCGATGCTAACGCAAGCAAAAGTGTCGTTGGCGAACGCCTGCGCTCTACCGAGTGTAGCTCTAGCATCATGACCTCACAACAGCGATGAGAAGCAGCTTCCTGGGCCGGTGTTCCATCGCTTCACTGGAGAAGCGTCACGTTATTTACCTGGAACAAAGTTCCTGTCTCACGCCTGCACACCTTCTTTCTTCTTCTCTGATTTAACCAGAAACTTCCTCCCACGGCGAGCGCTCACTTCGTGGCTCTGAGTTCCTTTGTGTTTTGAGTGATTGTGTGTTTTTGTGTGTTTCAGGTTGTGGGACGGACGGCAGGCCTGAACAGGACGTTCTCTGCTGGTCATCAGCCGGGAACCGATCCAGTTCTCCCTGTAAGGCTGTTTGATCCTCCCAGAGCAGGAAACCAAATATCAGTCACTCATCTGGATTGTTGGAATGTGGAGGATGGCACCACGTTTAGCAGAACACTACTTCTAGAGGAGTACTACTTGATTACAGTAAATATGTAAGACATGTCACCAACTTGGTAGTTTTATTTTGACAGTCTCAGTAATAACAATCCAACTTGGTAGTTTTATTTTGACAGTCTCAGCAATAACAATCCAACTTGGTGATTTTATTTTGACAGTCACTGTAATAAAAGAAGCCCCGGCCTGCGGCGGCGCGGTGATACGGGATCGTGTTCAACACGTTGTGTTTTCAGCTCTGAGCCCAATCGGAGGTAAAGTTGTGAAAACAGAACGAGTTCGAAGGCTTCAAGGTTTTTCTTTTTTAAAGTTTAAGATTCTAAAGAGTGTAAAATGTGATAAATCTGCACAGAATTAGTAGAAATACTGAGCCTGCTGGTCACACCCCGTACAAACACAATATTCTCTATCCTGATATAGTACTCTTTCTATATATGGAAGTATATATTTATATCTGTATTTTAGGCCAAACATATAGAGTATATGTGTGTATGTGACCAATAATCCTGAATCTTGACCACACGTTGTGGAAGATGCTATAATCTGATGTTAGAGGAGGCAGATGCTCTATAATCTGATGATAGAGGGGGAATGTGCTCTATAATCTGATGTGAGAGGAGGGCGGTGCGCTATAACCTGATGTTCGAGGAGGAAGATGCTCTATAATCTGGTGTGAGAGGAGGGCGGTGCTCTATAACTTGATGTTAGAGGAGGAAGATGCTCTATAATCTGATGTGAGATGAGGAAGATGCTCCATAATCTGATGATAGAGGAGGATGGTGCTCTATAATCTGGATGTTGGAGGAGGAAGATGCCGTATAATCTGGATGTTTCTTGAGAGAAAGTGTTGTTGGCGCTCTGGATTAGACAGGAAGTAGCCTTCAGGCTGCTGTTCATCATTGATCGTCCTCACAGTCTCTAAATGAGACTAATCGGAGGCTAAACGACACAAACAAACGACCTCCCAGACGATCAGCCGTGACGGTTCTTCATTCTGTTTGTCAGATTCCTCCCGATTGGATGTTTACGATGTTTCAGCAGCCGTTTCACGCTCGCTGTGTTTGTTGTTTAATCATCATGACGGATTAAAAAAGGAAAACCTGAGGAGAGAAATCGCCCTCATCACTCTTCTGATCTGTGTTTCCACCCTCACATGGTCCTGTACACCCTCACAGGAGGCTGAGACTCTGCCGCCCCCTGCTGGTACCTCTGCAGCACGGAAACAAATAAGGACATGTGGGGGTTTGAGCCACACTGCCCCCTGCTGGGAGAACATCAAACTGCCCACCTGTCAACAAGTAAGTAGGAAATAATCTGATCATGAGACAATTCCCACCTGGAAATGGAGATCTGTCAATGGGAAGTTTTATTTGTGTGTTTTTGAGGTAACAAATAAAGCAATTAGAAATTATGAGGGAAATATGACAGGAATAATGAAAAGATAGAAACATTAACATCCTTTCCTATTAACGGTCGTTTCTTTATAGAATGAAACTCTGCATGGCAAAGCTTACAAACGTTTGAAGAGAAAACGTTTTCCTGTGCTCTGGGTCCGTTTCTGGAAAAGGATTCATGAAGCAGAACTTTTCGCTCCGTCTCCGTCTCCATGGTAACGGGAGAGGAAACACAACTTTTCTGGTCCTGTGCAAAACAACTCAAATGAAAACAAAAACGATGCGTTTTTTTCCACCTGAAGCTTTGTGGTGTAAACGTGGTGTGGACATGAAGCTGAGGTTCTGTGGAGGACGGCTCACCTGAGCAGGCGGTTCTGACCCAGTCACGGTGACGACGGTTTGATTAACATTTACAAGAATAAAAATACCTTTTCCCCTTTGAACTAGAACAAATATAAACTTATTTCTTGTTTTGTGTCGTAGTTTAGGTTGAATTTAGGACATTAAAGAACTACAATTAGAAGCTTTTACTGATTAATCTCTACTAAAATGATTTTATTAGTTCTTTTTTACTATTTGCCAAAATTGTAGTTCTGATAAAAATGCAACCAAGCAAGAAAACAAAAAAAGAACATGGGAATGAAGTGGAAAGTAAAAGCTGTGACACCTCGGTCTTATCTACAGTCCACTTGTACTGCCATGTGTTTTCTTTAAACTGCTGCTTCTGAGTAATGCAACACATCTTCTATATCTGAGGACCTCTGGACGTCTCTGTGGACATCAGTGCTCGTCCTCTGAGCCTCAAATACCTTTTGATGAGCGTCAAACAGAAAAGCTCCTCTTATCAGAGGCAACAGAGACCAGAAGGTCCTCACTGGAAATGTAGGTGGAGGTGTGGTCAGGGGACGTGGTGTGGTCAGGGGACGTGTCAGGGGACAGATAACTGATCTCTGTGGCAGTAGAGCTTGTCACCCCGGGTTCCCCCACAGAGTCAGAACTTTCCAGAACCATTACTTTTTATTAAATAAATGAAAACTTGCATCCAGACACTAAGCCTCTTCCAGGCTCTCGTGCTGTGTCTGTCTCCCTCCTGTCCCTCTGTCTGTCTCCCTCCTGTCCCTCTGTCTGTCTCCCTCCTGTCCCTCTGTGTGTTTCCCCCTCTGTCTGTCTCCCTCCTGTCCCTCTGTGTTTCCCCCTCTGTCTGTCTCCCTCCTGTCCCTCTGTCTGTCTCTCTCCTGTCCCTCTGTAGGTCTCCCTCCTGTCCCTCTGTCTGTCTCCCCCTCTGTCTGTCTCCCCCTGTCCCTCTGTCTGTCTCCTCCCTGTCCCTCTGTCTGTCTCCCCCTTGTCCCTCTGTCTCCCTCCCTCCTGTCCCTCTGTCTGTCTCCCCCTCTGTCTGTCTCCTCCCTGTCCCTCTGTCTGTTCCCCCCGTCCCTCTGTCTGTCTCCTCCCTGTCCCTCTGTCTGTCTCCCTCCTGTCCCTCTGTCTGTTCCCCCCGTCCCTCTGTCTGTCTCCCTCCTGTCCCTCTGTCTGTCTCCAGGCGGCTCCTCCTTTACGAGCAGAGAGGTGAGGATGAAACGTTATGAAATATTTCCCTTTTCAATCAAAGACGTTGTCGTTAACGTCGTCTTGTGTTTCACTGCATCTCATTATGAATTAAAAAATATTTCTCCAATTAAACACTCATTTTGTCAATTTTGGTGAGATTCAACTGCTGACTGACATCAGACCTAATAATAATAATAATAATGATGATGATGATGATGATGATGATGATGATGATGATGATGATTATAATAATAATAATAATAATAATAATAATAATAATAATAATAATAATAATAATAATAATAATTTTTTACTATTGCGCTTTTCATTAAAAAAATCAAGCACATTAAAAAGAAGCAACACAAACACCAAAATTAAGAATTTTAAAAAGAGTCGTTAACGAGAGTTAAAAGTCTCATTAAATCAGGAAAGTTCAGATGAAGCCATGAGACGCACAAATTCCAGTTCTGGAGTTCTGCGTGTTTAATACAATAATACAGAAAACAGCTGTACAGTATGCAGTGCAAACACACACACACACACACACACACACACACACACACACACACACACACACACACACACACACACACACACGCACACACACACACACACACGCACACACACACACACAGCCAGAGAGCACATGATGACTACGGTACACGCTGCATTAACGAACACAGTGCTCAGAGGATCTAAGGAGTTTTCACTTTCGCCCGTTGTTCCTGGCTCCGCCCTCCGTTGCTATAGAAGCCGGGGTTGCCGTGGCCCTCGTCGCCGTGGTGATGGCCGGGCGGGCGCTGTTCTGGTATTCACAGTCAGGAGAAGTGACAGTCGCAGAGTGGGAGAGGCACTCCCAGCTACCGTCAATTTAAAGGATAATTCTGCTTTTTTTTTTTTTTTAATCTTTACCTTTGACCTTTGACCTGTTTTTTTTTTTACTACAATGATGGAGAGTACAATGTTACGCTATCCTATGGATTTATCGGCCCAAAGTACAAGGAGGCGCTGTGAGAGAAGGAGAGGTGACGTGTCGGCGTGAGGTGCTGCTCTCGGTGCAGATTTAATCCCGGTGAGATTAATCATCTCTCATCCATTCACAGGAAAACATCTCAGTTTGATTGGACTCCACAGCGTCATTCTGGGAACTTGATTTGCATCATTTGTTTATACTATAATTAAAGGAAAACTGAACAAATATCTTTAATTTAGCAAATATTTCATGATTATGGCTCAAAATGAGTTTAACTAGATTTAATCTGTTTATTACTGAAACATGTTTTCAGCAACAAGAATAAAAAATATGGAATGTAAAGCAGTTTGCTTCACTTTCCCAAAGTTATTAGTCGTCCAGATTATAGAGCATCTTCCTCATCTAACATCAGATTACAGAGCGCCTTCATCCAACTAACATCCAAATTATAGAGCAGAGGATGAGATTATAATTTGGATTATCATTCAGAGAGGATGAGATTATAATTTGGATTATCGTTCAGAGAGGATGAGATTATAATTTGGATTATCATTCAGCGAGGACGAGATTATAATTTGGAGCATCTTCCTCCTCTGGTTCCAGAGCAGATCTGAGCGTCACCAAACCTCCACCACTGCTTCTTAGCAGCTCCAATCCTCCCTCTGGCTTTTATTTTGAAATTCCTGTATGTTTTCTTTCCACTCTTTGGTTTCCTGCCAGCTGTGGTTCTTCCTCCGATGTTCCTGATTGGACCGACGGTTCCTCTGAGTCTCTAACACCGTCACCAGCTGCTAAGAAGCCGTGATCTGCAACATGTTGTCACTGTGATGTAAACATAAGGTCCGGTGGCCCCTCGGGGGGGCTGGGGGGGCCACGGGGGGGTTCAGGGGGCCTGCCGGGGGCCACCGTGTTGAAACAGAAGAGTCTGAACGGTCAGTGCACTGAGCTGCCTGCTGCTGTGGTGGGGGGGGGGGGCACAGTCGGATACAGGGGTGGGGGGTGGGGTGGGGGTGGGGGGGTGGGGGGGTCATCAGGCGTCTTCAGGCACTTCTTCATCACCCGCCACTTCCTCTTCCTCCTCTGGCCCCTCCCCTGTAACAGTTAGCAGCAGGTGAGCTAATCCACAGCCGCCGTTTACGATTCAAGTTAAAATACTTCATTTTAGTGTTTTTCGTGTCAGTAAAGTTTCGTAAACAGAAACAGAAAACGTTTTCACTTGCTCTTGTGTAAACGGCTCGTACCGTTCCAGGTGGTGTAGTCAGGTGACTTGTCCTCGCTCTGTGATTGGTCGGAGGTGTGCTTGTCCGGGACGCTGCGGCTGGGCGAGGCTTCTGATTGGACGTCGGAGTTGACCTTGCTCTCCACGTTCTTCTTCTCCTCCTGTTCTTTATCGGCCAGCTCTGTTCATGACAGAGACGCCATATCGTTAGAATTAAACATCTTCTCGCTTTATCATCCCAGTTTTAAAGATACGACTCTCACCATGAGACTCAGGATTAAAAACAGAAAGTTAGAAGAAAGTAAAAAGGAAAGACTGAATGTAGTTTCCATTGAGTCAGTCGAGGGTCTAGAAACCTCGGCCACATCCTCTGGACCCTCTGGAGGTCCACTATCGGACTACAGTGCCCCTTGGTACCGGTGCCGGTCAGGTGGGGGTTGACTAGCCGTAACCAGACCCGTATCAGTGCCGCGTTTCCATTACACGGGGAACGGTTTGAAATGTAGGCGGGGTTATGAACGGTTGTGTAATCACGCAGGATGTGACGCCATAACCGGAGGACATTTTCCAAAAAAGTTTCCTGATTGCTGCAGAAGAACTGATTGGCTGCTTGCTGGGAGAACAGCGGTCGTCACGGACCAATGAGCAGACGGCAGTGTTGAAGCTCCTCCCCCTCATATCCGGCACATTGTGCCTGGTACCCCGAGTGGAGGGGTAGCGAGAAATGGTTACCAATGGCACCGGTTGGTAACGGTTCTGAGTCAGTGGAAATGCACAACAACCGGTTCCGACCTGACCCGTACCGGCACCAAGGGGCACTGTGGAAACGGGGCTTAACAGGAACCGGAACCAGAACCAGAACCAGAACCAGAACCAGAACCAGAACCAGAACTTCTTTGTTGGTTCTAATGGCTGCAGTAAAGATTTCGCTGCTACTGTTTGGACTCAATCAAACATTTCTTAAAGCACGTGTCATCAGTTCATTAAAATACCACGGTCATGTGTTGCTTCATGCATTTATTTTATCTGTCAAACTCGCCAGTCTAAAAGTCAGTGGGCGGGGCTTAAGATAATCTAGTCCAATCCATCAATTTCTATGTATTTTGTGTTTTACAGTGTAAACTGTCTGTGACTGAGGTGTTTAACTAACAGGACCAAGTCTTCACTTTGGTTTTAGTTGGTTTCAAACAAAGTTTTCTTTAATAAAGAATCCAGAGCAACATAGACAATAGGAACTTTTGTTCACAATGTGTTGCTACAGGGACGTGTTAGTGTGTGACGCCGGCGGTAAACGACCAAGTTGAACGTAGGCTCACGAGCAGACGTTCTTCACCTCTATGGAGTTTTACTGTGAGTCAGGAGCAGCCGTTAACATAGCGCCACCCAGTGGATCAGAATATATTCACGAGCTCTGCATTGATCCGTCCTCTGGGATCGATCGGCAGTGACTTGATGTGAGGGGGAACCAATCAGGTGTAAGGCTCCGCCCACTGACTCTGCTCGGCGAGTTTCACAGTTAAAATGAATACATGAAGCAACACGAAGAGAATGAATTGGTATTTTATTTAATGTAATTATGTATTTATTTATGTATTTATTTATGGTTATAAATTAATGTGTGTGTGTGTGTGTGTGTGTGTGTGTGTGTGTGTGTGTGTGTGTGTGTGTGTGTGTGTGTGTGTGTGTGTGTACCGTGCACAGACAGCTCTTTCCAGCGGTCCTTGTTGCTGCCGATGACGCCCGACAGGTGACCCTTCAAAGCCGGCAGGTCGATGGCGGCCAGAGAGAAGTCGTTCTGCCCGTCGTCGTTCTGCCCGTGGCGGTTACTGCTGTGTCGCTGCACCGACTCCACGGTGACCGATCCACTTCCTGTCAGGCTGGAGCGGAACACACACACTTTAACACACACTGCTGCAGCGACGTCTGTTCCTCCAGGAATTCAATGGAATTGAGAAATATTTCGGGAGAATTGCTGCAATACCAGAAATCACCACCGGAAGGAAGGAAATATTCAATTCAATTCAGTTTGTTTGGTTTATTGATCCAGTAATACTTGGAAAGAGTGTTTTATTTTGTGTCTACTTTAGATTTTCTTTGCTGAGACGAGACGATGAGGCGACCATGAGATCATGAGAAAACCACCGACAGTCATTAAACAGTTCAAAAGAGTGTTTCTACCCAAAACTATTGGCGTTACAAAGTATTGTAATATATTATATATGTATATATATTTATGAGTTTCAGTTTAACCAGTGTAATCTTTAACTTTGGCTCATTGGTGGAATCTTATTAAACAGTATTTCTTTTGTTAAGTAACAACGAGCTGAATTACTATAAAGATTTATGTAATAAATCCCAAAATGTAATAACTGTTCAATCATGTTAAAAAATGTAACAAGAATTTCAACGTGATCTTAATATATTTAATGTTACTTTTTCATATACTGATGATCAGAGGAATAGATTACAGATTCTATACATAAATACCATAAAGTGTATGAAGATATTAATATGAACAAATAGTTTAGAAATGTTTAGAATGTTTAGAACTCATTCTGTCAATGTTTTTGGAAATAAAACTGTTCAAACCAAAAATCCCTGATTCACTTTATGATGTAATATAATTATTACAATATCAGAGAAAAACATTTTGCCTTCCTCATAATGTAAAACTAATAATATTAAAAGTTTGATATTCCATTATTATTATTACATTTTGTGTTTTATTACAATATATTTTATAACAATTTGTGTCGTCGTTCAGTTTTGCATTCAAGCCCAACCTTGGTGATGAAGACGATGGTGAGCAGAAGCCTCCTACCTGGACCTCCTGTGTCCCGTCTCTTTGGCCTTCCTGTCTTCGTCTATCAGAGGACCAATCACCTTCTCCGTCGTGTCGATCAGGACGCTGAACGTCGGCTCCACGATGAAGTCGATGAAACCTGTGACCACAGAGACCGAGAGAAATCTGAGCTATGATGTTCTTCTTCCGTCTTCCAGAGCGAGAGCGGCACTCCACAGGAGGGAGGCCGTCCCAGGGCTCTGCAGACAAAGTCATTCTCAAAAGGATTTTTAACTAAATTTAGCTAAAATGACGAAGATTTCCAGAGAAAAGCTCAAAGACGGAGAAACACACAGACGATGGTTCAAACTGAAATGTAAAACTTAAAATAAAAACATATGTGTGCCGATTTCCCTCGCTCTCAGTGAAACGAGGTCTGGGACGACCTTTTTCCAATTTTGCAGGTGGCGCCGTTGAGCCACTTCACAAGTCACACGTGTGACTCACCCAGATTATCACCTTTTTCACTAGAAAACTGTGCCGAGTTTTACAGAAAGTTATGTATGCTAAGGCCCCAAAAAACACATTTTATACAAGAAGAAGATGAAGAAGATGAAGAAGAAGGAAATCCAACAAGGTCCTGCTGCACTTTAAGTGCTCAGACCACAGTTGAATGACAGAATGAATTTATTTGGATTTTCTACAAAACAAATAAAACATACAAATAAACATATATGAATCATTTTGATGACGTGTAATAAACCAGAGGACGACACCAAAAAATCCATAAATGAGATTTATTTCCTTTGTGGTCCTCATGAAAAATTTTTTTGAATTATAATGAGAAATAAAAACAAATACGAAATAGTGACAGAGTGAAGAATTAAAAACAAAATGTATTAATTAATTAATCTAAAATATTTAATGAAAATTAGGTTGAAAACACCTGAAAATGTAATGAAATGTTTATAACATCTAGAAATGCATCTAGAAATGCAACATAATATATATATATATATATATATATATATATATATATATATATATATAGTTGTATTATGTTGCATATATATATATATATATATTCTGTATATATTATATATACAGAATATATATATATATATATATATATATATATATATATATATATATATATATATATATATATACAGAATATATATTCGCAGCAGATTGATTGATTGATTTCAAGTTCCATATAGACGAGAGTTCATATATATATATTATATATACAGAATATATATATATATATAGTTGTATTATGTTTCATATATATATATATATATATATATATAATATTATATATACAGAATATATATATATGAACTCTCGTCTATATGGAACTTGAAATCAATCAATCAATCTGCTGCGTTATTAATAATCTGGGTTCTTACCGATCTGCGACTGGGCGATCATGGTGGCTTTGCGGTCACAGAGCGGAGAAAAAGGAAGGCCCAGCTCCACCTCTTTATCTCCCTGGAAATAAAAAAAGGAATTTCATCACCAAGGCAACGTGACCCCTGTGAGTCTTTTTCAGAGTACTTCGATGGTCTCTCAGAGGTAATTACATCCACTTCCCCCTGTGGACAGACTGTGGTTTCTGTCCCCCAGCTGAGCGTTCAGAGACAGGCTGGAGCTGGTTCCCTAACGACGCTGTGAGGGTGGAGGAATGCGTGGTGTTGATGTGGGTACCTGTCTGAAGAACTCCTCCATTAGACTGTGGGTCCAGCGGTAGTGCAGCGGCCAGGCCTTGGCCGGGTGGCTGATGTCCGCGGCGTGCAGCATCAGAGACAAAACCTTCACCTTGTCGATACTGGAGAGACGGACACGACACAGTGAGTCCACTGAACCCACGTCCAGACACATTCCCTGCTGCCTTCTCCGGTCCGGTTTCTCCGGTCCGGTTTCTCCGGTCCTGTTTCTCCGGTCCGGTTTCTCCGGTCCGGTTTCTCCGGTCCTGTTTCTCCGGTCCTGTTTCTCCGGTCCTGTCCTCGCCACAACGCCGTCGTTTCATGTATCCATCGTTTTATTAGCCGGGGAATTTGATGTATTTATCTTTTAAACGGGTTCCAGAGAGGACACGTTAGAAAACGCCGCCTCGGCTTCGCCGTGTGGACGGAGAAACAGGAAGCTGAGGTCATGTGTGACGCTGGACTGGCTCCGCCCACACATGCCCATCTTGGGAAGAGGAGGAAGTACTTCCTCTCGTGGTGCCATGTGCCAGAGCAGAGCTGCCTAACTGTGGGAGGAGTCAAAGGGAGGGCCTACCTTGATTGGGATTGGCTAAACCCCCGATGACACTATATAGGGTTTGATTTCTGATTGGCTGGTTGGAGCAGCAGGAGGAGGAGGAGGAGGTGAGGAGGAGGAGGAGGAGGAGGAGGGGAGGAGGGGGAGGAGAAGGAGGAGGAGCAGCAGGAGGAGGTGAGGAGGAGGGGGAGGAGGGGGAGGAGAAGGAGGAGAAGGAGGAGGAGAAGGAGGAGGAGCAAGCAGGTGAGGAAGAGGAGCAGGAGGAGGAGGAGGAGCGGGAGGTGAGGAGGAGGAGGAGGAGGAGAGGAGGAGGAGAGGAGGTGAGGAGGAGGAGGAGGAGGAGCAGGAGGTGAGGAGGAAGAGGAGGTGAGGAGG
>NC_137632.1:28327593-28410093 GCF_963383615.2 Lipophrys pholis | reverse complement strand
TTCTCCTCCTCCTGTTCACCTCCTCCTGTTCTCCTCCTCCTGTTCTCCTCCAGCGTTTCTCCTCCTCCTCCTGTATTCCTGTTCTCCTCCTCCTCCTGTTCACCTCCTCCTCCTGTTCACCTCCTCCTCCTGTTCTCCTCCTGTTCACCTCCTCCTCCTGTTCTCCTCCTCCTGTTCTCCTCCAGCGTTTCTCCTCCTCCTCCTCCTGTTCTCCTCCTGTTCACCTCCTCCTCCTGTTCTCCTCCTCCTCCTGTTCACCTCCTCCTCCTGTTCTCCTCCTCCTCCTGTTCTCCTTCCTCCTCCTTTCCTACTCTCTTTTACTGCCCATTCTTCTGCTTACCTTCCTCCTACTTTCCTCTTCCTCTGCCAGACGTCTCACCCTCTCATTCCTCTTCAACCTTATCCTTCCAGTAATACTTCACCTCCTCTGCTTTCTCTGTCCTCTCCTGTCCTCTCCTGCACTCTCCTGTCCTGTCCTGTCCTCTCCTCTCCTGTCCTCTCCTGTCCTCTCCTGCACTCTCCTGTCCTGTCCTCTCCTGTCCTGCACTCTCCTGCACTCTCCTGCACTCTCCTGTCCTCTCCTGTCCTCTCCTGCACTCTCCTGTCCTCTCCTGTCCTCTCCTGTCCTCTCCTGCACTCTCCTGTCCTCTGAAATGTCTTTTCTTACTATTTCTACCTTCGTTCTCATTAATAACGTCGTTTCCGTCCACATATCCTCACCTTCCTCTTTCTCCTTCTGTTCCCTTTCTTCTTGAAGGACTACTTTCCTTCTTTTTTTATTCTGTAGCTTGTTTTTTTTATTTCATTTAGTCCCCCAGCGTCTTTTCACATCTTCCCCTGTTCCCCCCGTCCTCAAGCAATTTCTTTTATTTCTATGTTTTCTTGTCTTTCTCATCCCTCCCCACTTTCTTATTGCAACTATCCTCCTATTTCTCTGTCTGCTTCGGCTCAGAAACAAAACTGAACGCTTGAATTGATTTGTTTAAAATGACAACATGTCCCACTCTGGAGACGGAATGTCTGCAGTGAGTGAGGAGACGTCCACCTTAACTCTCCATCTTCCAGCTTTCTTTTCTCATCCTCCTTTTCCTCTTCATTCTCTTTGATTTTAACTTTTTGTCTTTCTCGTTCTTTTCCTGCCGCTATCAGCAGTTCTATCACTCTATTACTGTTCATGTCCTCCGTCTCTTTCTTCACGTCTTCAATCCTTTCTTAACTTTCACAGTTTCATTTCTTCCTTTTCCCTTTGAGCTCCAATCCAAAAAATTTACTTTCATTTGTTTCTTCCAACTTCCAATGAATTGTGATGAAATGTCACTTTGTCTGAAGGAAACTGCGGCAGTTTTTTTTTTTTCTATAAAACCTTAAAAACAAATATGATAATTAGATTTTTCACATAAAATGCTAAATATCTGTAAAACTGTAAATATTTAGAAAGTTGGACATTAACAAAATAAGAGACTGATTGTAACAAAGGGGCAGATTTCATAAGACTCTGCTGCTCCTTTTCATTCAGACTGTCGCACTGGAAGTTTTGTTGTGGGGAGTTTTTTTGTTTTTTTTAATTATTACTGTTAAATGAAATTTTTTTTATATATATATATATATTATTTTTTTTATATATTATATATATATATATATATATAATTATTATTATTATTTTTTTACCTTGAGCGCCGTCAGAGCTGTGGGTGGGTAGGTCAGACCGGCCATGTTGGACGTCCGTCGGTACATCCTGTTGTCACACACACACACACACACACACACACACACACACACACACACACACACACAGGTAAAAATATAAGACCTCACATGTAGATACAGACAGTGGCGAGCGTATAACCCCCCCCCACACACACACACACACACACACACACCTCTACAGTTTGTGACCGGGATGGATTGTTTGTTGCCATGGTAACCATGATCCAAACACACACACACAGGAAGAAGGAGCGCTGTCTGGGCGCAGCAGATATTTTTTTTTTTTTTATTATTTCATGCGTCATTAAGCCGCCGCAGATAAAGCGATACCCTTCTATCACCGCGGCTCATTTACACTCTAATGATGTCGGACACGGCGGTTTCTCCATACGATCTCCATCTCCAGCTCGCCGGCGCGCTAACGTCATTTCGCTTCATGTTCGACCCCCTAATCACATCTGCGGCGAAGGTGGCCGGATGTTTTCTCGCTGTTTATTTTTGCAGAAGAAGAAGAAGAAAAAAAGACGGGAGTGTCTTCCTGTGCAGGTGCTCCAGATTCCTGCCGAAGATAAAAATAACTGAAGCTTTCAAAGTAACTCCAGCGTCGAGCCGCCATCTGTCAGGACTTTGAGGCGAAGCTGTTAGTTCGTGGAGCGTCTTCACGTCGCCTCCAGCTCTTTAAATCTAAACAAATTGCCCATCGTCGTTGATCAGCGCCACATGATCCCGTGTTTAAACGTCCTCTCGGAGCTTCTGCGGGTCAATGACTCTAAAAAAAAATGTTTTTAAAGAGCATTTGGATAAAAGTACTACTTGTTTTATCCAAATCCATTTTTAGAATTTAATTTATTTTGAGTATGACAGAAAGAAATCAGTGTCTGTTCTGCTCTTAAGTCTTTTATTTTGGTGAAGAGATTCCCTTCCTGTCATAACCAGGTTCTGAACTGTGGCCCACATCGACATCCAGGGTCGGGACTGGACCTGATTTCCCACCAGAGGCTCATAACAGAGACAGATTAAAGATACGAAATGACCTCTGGTGTGAAACCAGAACCAAAACGAGGAATAAATAATAAGTAGACGTTTCAAATCTCCTCTTACTTCAAATACACTCACCAGAATAATTGAAAATCGACGTTCAGTATCTCCCAGTGTGACTAAATGATATTTCAAGACTTTAAAGTCAGTGTGAATCAGAACCTTTATTTCTATGTGATATAAGTTATGTTGGAGTCGATCCATTTCCCTTAAAAGTCAGAAACACAAATTTCCTACGATATTTATTGATTACAAAGAAATACCACGAATTTCACATTAAATTAATCATATGAAAATAAAATAATCAAAGAGGCACAACACAAGAGTGACCTTATATCTTATGGCTATAAAAAATATAATGGTGGCAAATATAAAGTAGAAGTTTTTTGGTAAATGAAGTGTTAATAAAGGAGGTTTTCTATTGAGTTGGTGAAGTTACTAAAAAACGATAAATCTGGTCTACGAAGGGTTAAATGATCAGCGTGAGCCTCACCTCTCTACGAATATCCCGGCCTGCACTGCGTGGACGATGCTCCTGAATCTCGGCTTCTCCTCGGGACGCCGCTTGGCCACGCCCATCTTACTGCTGAAGGTGCACGCCAGCCAATCACGGACCTCGCTGGGCACCGACTCCGCCTGCAGGTCGCTGAGCTCGTCCTCCGTGTCCAACAGACGCCTGGGAAGTTTCAGAAAGACAAACAGACATGAGAGACGAGTTCAAGGCTCAGGAGGTCCGGCTCTTGAACCAGCCGATCCGGGCGGTTCCGGCTCACCGGGTCTCGTCTGTGTAAACCGAGTCCAACATGGCCGCCGCCAGCTCCAGGTTCCTGCGGAGCTCCTGCAGGTCCACCACACCCCGGTCCATCTGCTCCAGGACGGCCTTCAGCCTGAAGACACAATCAGGACAGGCTGGTATTGTCCACATGTAATCCTGTAATCTGACAGACTGCGTGGAGAAGTACAAGTTCAGTGAGTACTTTCTGACTCCAAGCTGTGTACTGGATTTGAGCACATCGGGGGGGATTCCAGAGAGGAGGGTCAACAATCGGACCGGGAGAAAGTAGATTCACAGTCTTTACACATTTTGATTAGAGTGTGCATCTCAACACTCGATAAGATAATACAATTTATTTATTTATACCCCCCCCCCAACCCTTAAAACAAACAAACTGGAAAATATGTTTATTTCTATGCCTGCATCACACTTGGATTTGCAAAGTTATGGCGTCGCGACGACAGAATGATCAAACATTTTGTCATAAAAACTCAAACTTTAAAACTTTAAATATCGTCGCAGGTTTAATGAATTACAGAGTCGATCCTGCGAAGAATCTTCCCAAACAGCATGTTTCACCGGTATTATTTTCTCTCCTGTTGGTCTCCCTACACACACACACACACACACACACACACACACACACACACACACACACACACACACACACACACACACACACACACACACACACACACACTCACAAGCCTAATCCCTATCAGCAATCCAATCAGTAAATAGTGTTTTTCCATCATCCACAGTGAAATGTGTGTGTGTGTGTGTGTGTGTGTGTGTGTGTGTGTGTGTGTGTGTGTGTGTGTGTGTGTGTGTGTGTGTGTCCTTGTTTCCCCCCGGTGCAGTGGTTTGAAGGCTCCCCCTGACGTCTCTGTTCTTTATTTAGAGAAGTTGGACCGTGTGATGAAGCTGCTTCTCTTTCACGGTACCAGAGAAGAACGTGACGGCGGCGCGGTGACGTATTGATCTCCCGCTGCTGTTTTCACTTTGGGATCTGATCGTGCCTCGGATGCAAGTGGCTCAGTTACCTTAGAAACCTTCGCCGGCGCCATCAGTCGATGCGGAGAAAGAGCCTGTTTGCTCAGAATAACAATTTGACTTCTGACACTTTCACTTATCCTGATGGCGGCGGGGGGAAACGCGAGGGACGGCCATGTTGGTGAGAGGGGATTTCTGCCCAAAGGAACAACGAGCCTGTGTGGAGAAGATCAAACCTTCCTCGCCGTCGCCTGAACGCTGCTGCACCGTGACGCTGCGAGAGGCGGAGCTTCCACCGCTTGAAGGAACCATCAACGCCTCAATGTCTCCTTCTGTGTGACGACGCTGGGAAACTTAACGGATGAAACAGATCCTGCTTCTTTTCCACTTCCTATCAACTGAAGCAACGTTTCAGATGAAAACGTAGTTTTCACATTTTTTTGTTTGGGGAACGTTTTGTGTTTACAAAGTAAAGTTCTGACTGAGACGTCCGTTTATAGAGAAACAGCAGAAACACTGAACCTGATGTAGTTTTCATGTTGGTCCACTAGTGGGTGCTATTGTTAGTTATAGTACTGAAACTATGCACACACACACACACACACACACACACACACACACACACACACACACACACACACACACACACACACACACACACACACACACACACACACATACACAAACGCGCGGCAGAGAACAATGGGAGAACATTCTAGTGGACAGACCACCAAGTTGGATTGTTATTACGGTGACTGTCAAAATAAAACTTCCAAGTTGGATTGTTATTACGGTGACTGTAAAAATAAAACTACCAAGTTGGATTGTTATTACGGTGACTGTCAAAATATAACTTCCAAGTCGGATTGTTATTACAGTGACTTTCAAAATAAAAGTCCCAGGAGAATATGGGCTGAGAGTCATGACGCCACGGAGGAAACTTTGTTCTGATTGGCTCTACTGAGCATGTGCAGAACTGTTTACCACGGCTCCTGTAGTTTAAACTCTCTCACCGGTCTATATACTGTAGTCTATACTCTCTCTTGTAGTCTGTCCTGTCTATATACTGTAGTGTATACTCTCTCTTGTAGTCTTTCCTGTCTATATACTGTAGTCTATACTCTCTCTTGTAGTCTGTCCTGTCTATATACTGTAATCTTGACTCTGTCTTCACCAGTTGGAGGTCTGTTCCTGTCGTCTTTGCCCTCTAGTCTGTCCTCTTTCTCTGTCCTTTCCTGCAGGACTGTGAAGCTCAAAGTTCATGATCTTTGCCTCCGGCCTCCATCAAGTCAGTAGATTTGTTTGTTGATTGATGTCAAAGTGTTTATCCCCGTCCTTTTCTGTCTCACTGTCCTCTGGCACCAACCAGAGCAGCAGCCGACTGTGAGACTCCACCCGTTGGAGACGCTTGTGTTTGTCTTTTATGTCTCTTTCATCTTGTTCTGTCACCAAATTGTAATTCGGTGAATAAAAGTGATCAGAGCTGAATCGTGTCACAGTCCTGCACTTGTGTAGTTTTCTGTGCATCACTACGTGCTCGACTGCAATAATCCTCACATGCATAATGTGAAGCCTTGTGATCCGTGGCGTTCTCCACCTCTAGGAGCGGCGGCGCTCAGAAATCCTCTCGGCAGACTTCACACACCTGCCGACTGAGTGATCTGGGAGCTCTGCACCCACACAGCTGCTGTCCTGTTCACACCACACAACCAGAACATGAGAATCTGTTTCCTCCAGATGGACCCGCGACACTCCGCCTGCTGTCAATCAACCCACTCCCACTGTGAAGCCACCAGAGTCTCCTCCGGCACAAAATAAACATGTTGCGTCGCCGAGTCCTCGGCGTCCACGGCGGCCAAGTACAGCCTTGTTTGGAAAGTCGTAGAGAAAAAACAGGGACCTATTTTTAGCGTCTGTCAAGTTTACTTTGAACGACGGCTTCCAACTTCCAGCAAAAACAAGTTTACGTGATGTTTTACAGTCGGTCCAGTAGAAAGAGGTCCGATTTTCAAACCGACAGAATTCAAGTGAATACAGGCCCGCCACGGCTGTAAGAGCTGGTTCTTCTGCACATGCTCAGTAGAGCCAATCAGAACAAAGTTTCCTGAGGGGTCATGACTCCCAGTCCATATTCTCCTGGACTTGGTGCTTTTATTTTGACAGTCCCAGTCTCCACCACTAACCACTACGATTTACAGCATAAACTGCTTTTCAACATTGAACACATAAATAACACCCAAATAACCGACTCTGTAAACAATCATTTTCTTTTAGTGGAAACATGATCTGATTATTGGTTCTAACTACTGTTCCTGTCATGTTGTTGTGATAATTCTGTCCAGAAAATGTCAGGGACAAAGTGATTCTGTAGTTTTGATCATGATTTTCCATTTGCCTCAGAAGGACAGAAAATTGATGGATGGATGGATGGATGGATGGATGGATGGATGGATGGATGGATGGATGACAAACTGAAAAAAGAGTGTAGATGTTTCCAGTTTTGAAGAGAGATTATTTTCAGTCTAATGTGTCAGATGATCAGTAACCAAACGAGCCACATAACGACAGAAGAGTAAAAGAGCAGCGGAGGAGAAAGAGGATTAGAAAATAAAAGAACTGAAGCTCATATTTGTCCCAAAGGAAATGTTGTGGTGTTTGAGCACGACAGTGTTATTTGAAGATTGTTGATGAAGTGATGGAGCCTGTCAGGCCTGCAGTGTTTGAATGTGGGCGACTGGGAGGTTCCACTTCTCTTTTGTTGACGACACCTACTCAACTCTCACCAGCATTTCTCATGAGGAAACACAAAGTCCTGCAAACGCAAGGAACAATTAACATTAACAGTGCTGCTGCTCTGAGTTCTGGATTAATGCTGAGGTCTGGACGGGGGTCTGGATGGAGGACTGGATGGAGGGCTGGAGGTCTGGATGGAGGTCTGGATGGAGGACTGGATGGAGGACTGGATGGAGGTCTGGATGGAGGACTGGATGGAGGTCTGGATGGAGGTCTGGATAGAGGACTGGATGGAGGTCTGGATGGAGGTCTGGATGGAGGTCTGGATGGAGGACTGGATGGAGGTCTGGATGGAGGACTGGATGGAGGACTGGATGGAGGTCTGGATGGAGGTCTGGATGGAGGACTGGATGGAGGTCTGGATGGAGGGCTGGAGGTCTGGATGGAGGTCTGGATGGAGGACTGGATGGAGGACTGGATGGAGGTCTGGATGGAGGTCTGGATAGAGGACTGGATGGAGGTCTGGATGGAGGTCTGGATGGAGGTCTGGATAGAGGACTAGAGGTCTGGATGGAGGTCTGGATGGAGGTCTGGATGGAGGTCTGGATGGAGGTCTGGATAGAGGACTAGAGGTCTGGATGGAGGTCTGGATGGAGGACTGGATAGAGGACTGGATGGAGGTCTTGGTGGAGGTCTGGAGGTCTGGAAGGAGGTCTGGATGCAGGTCTGGATGGAGGACTGGAAGTCTGGATGCAGGTCTGGATAGAGGACTGGATAGAGGACTGGATGGAGGTCTGGGTGGAGGTCTGGAGGTCTGGAAGGAGGTCTCGATGCAGGTCTGGATAGAGGACTGGATAGAGGACTGGATGGAGGTCTGGAGGTTTGGAGGTCTGGATGGAGGTCTGGATGGAGGTCTGGATGGAGGACTGGATAGAGGACTGGATGGAGGTCTGGATGGAGGACTGGATAGAGGACTGGATGGAGGTCTGGAGGTCTAGGTGGAGGTCTGGATGGAGGTCTGGATGGAGGTCTGGGTGGAGGTCTGGGTGGAGGCCGTCTTTGATAAAGTTTTTTCAGATAATCAATAAAAGAAAAACCAGCTCAGCTCACGACTTCCTGTTCAGAACTCGAGAGCAGCAGGTGAAGAGACTCAGGAGTGTAGGTGGTGAGAGAGCCTCTGGGCTGCTCTGCAGTCTGAGGGCTTCCTCTGTGTGTGTGTGTGTGTGTGTGTGTGTGTGTGTGTGTGTGTGTGTGTGTGTGTGTGTGTGTGTGTGTGTGTGTGTGTGTGTGTGTGTGTGTGTGTGTGTGTGTGTGTGTGTGTGTGTGTGTGTGTGTGTGTGTGTGAGTATGAATTACTCACTGTGGAGACCTGGGTGTGTTTACAGTGTTTCTGTACTTCAGTTCAGACACAGGAAGGTTTTCAGAATGTGTCATCATGTTATGTGTCTGAGTTCCACACTCATTTTTAAAAATGGCTGCAAACAGCCAAATAACGTAAAACAGTGAAAACCGAGGAAAAGAATGGGAAGATAAAAATACAGAATAATAAAGATAAAAGGGCAAAAGAAGAAAAACCAAAAAATAGAAAAATGGGGATGGTGTGTGTGTGTGTGTGTGTGTGTGTGTGTGTGTGTGTGTGTGTGTGTGTGTGTGTGTGTGTGTGTGTGTGTGTGTGTGTCTTACCTCTGCGATGTACTTTTGTATTTCTGCCTGTAAACAAACAAACAAACAGAAAAACAGGAATTAATTCAGAAGAACTGATCGTTATTCAAACCTGGTGGCGACATGAGGTAACAAGATGGATAGTTCACCTCCATCCATCCCTCCATCCATCCATCCATCCATCCATCCCTCCATCCATCCATCCATCCATCCCTCCATCCCTCCATCCCTCCATCCATCCATCCCTCCATCCATCCATCCCTCCATCCCTCCATCCCTCCATCCCTCCATCCATCCATCCCTCCATCCATCCATCCATCCATCCATCCATCCATCCATCCATCCATCCATCCAGCCCTCCATCCATCCCTCCATCCATCCATCCCTCCATCCCTCCATCCCTCCATCCATCCATCCATCCATCCATCCATCCCTCCATCCCTCCATCCCTCCATCCATCCATCCATCCATCCATCCTTCCATCCATCCATCCATCCATTCATCCATCCCTCCATCCATCCATCCATCCATCCTTCCATCCATCCATCCATTCATCCATTCAAACTGTATTCATTGCTAGTTTTTATTTTGGCTTCAGACACGATGAGTTTGGCGCCAAAACAAAAACAAAACAAAAACAAAACAAAAACAAAACACCCCGAAACACTTTTCTGCAGTTTACCTGAACTGATATGAAGAAAAAGGACTGATTCATATTTATATTTACCAAACGTCAGAATTACAGACAAGAAACCCTAAAATGTTGCCGTGACTGTGACTCATCTTGTGTTTCAGGTTCTCTAATATCATCAAGTAACCAGGCGGATCTCTCCAGCCGAGACGGAGGTGGAAGTGGAGGTGAAACAGACAGGTGGTGGAGAAGCTCCGGGAAGTCGCTGCTGGTTGGCGTGTTGGTTGGCGGCGGCGGTGGCGGCGGCGGCGGCGGCGGCGGCGGCTCATGAAGACCCTCTGGATCATTTAAACCCTTCACCGCCTGATTTGCATGAAAATTCCTGTTTCCTGTCTGAGTCACAACTCGGCTCGACATAAACACACAAAGGCGTCAGACACCTACTTTAACATTCAGTGAGATTATCACCAGGACGGCGTTATCGCTGATATCAATCATACCAAAACACCGAGAGCCATCGGCCATAACATTATGACCAGTGTGGGCAAAGTATGTTCTATGTGTCAAAGTAACGTCCACATGGACGGAGGACCCCAGGAGGACCATCAATCTACTCCACCACTTCACTTCCTCAGGTGAGACACGTGAATGTCCACGTCCTCGAGGGTGGTGCCATGAAAACCCACGAATTACAGGAAGATAACAGAAGGTAGTCGGGGAGCTACATCACTGAGTGGAACACTGAGCGGGGAGCGTCTCCATGACAACAGACGCTGATCTCCTCCGTGAGGTGCCTCCTTCATCCGCTTTGTTTGGGACATGTTTTCAGTTTTTTGGGGGGATTTATTCTGAAACGGTTCGCCGCTAACGTCCCTAAATCGAATGGATTGGTGCTTGGATGATGACAAATCATCCCTGAAGATATGCAATTTGAGCGAGTAGTTTTTGTGAAAAGTTGTTAAAATACATACATAAATACATACATACATACAAACCAATAAATAAACACACGCCGACGAAAACATAACCTTCTCGGCCAACTTCGTTGGCGAAGGAAATAACTGTGAACAGATGGCAGTTCTTTGGTGCGCAAGTTAGGAGAAATTAGCTCAGGACAAAGTGTGACAGATTCTATTAACACACGAGGTAATAAGGAACAGGTGGAGACAATCAGGGGGAAACACCAGGGAAAGAGAGAGTTCTCTGAACGAGAGGAGGGTCAGGCCTGATATACACCACAACGCTGTTTAGAGCCGCTGAAAAGACAACTTTTTTTTTTTTAATGGATCCCATGGTGGAACTTTTTGCAAACACTCTGCTGCGACTTTGCATGTTGGCACCACAGCCGTAGGAACTAGATCTTCTGCACATGCTCAGTAGAGTCCATTAGAACAAAGGTTCCTCCGTGGTGTCATGACTCAGTTTATATTCTCCTGGACTTGGTAGTTTTATTTTGACAGTCCAACTTGGGAGTTTTATTTTTTATTTTGTCCACTCGAATGTCCGTGTTGTCGCAGTGTTGATGTTTAGCGCTCATTGTTCTCTGCTTCATGTGTTTTTGTTTCTGCCTGTGTGTATTTATTTATTGATTTGTACGGATGTATTTTACCAACTTTTCGCAAAAACTCCAAAGACGAATTGGACGAAATCTTTACAGATGATTTATCATCATATGAGGACAGACCAGTTAGATGTTGAGACGTTAGTGGCTGTTTCCGAATAAATACTGGACGAGATCCGCAGGTTCGGAGACGCAGTCGATGTCAAAGACGCTCAGATCGTTACGCTCGTCCGTTTCACTGCTCCTCACTCAACTTTAATTTCCTGCCTGATACGTCCGGCCGCCTCGTCACTCCCTCCACCTGTCAGTGGTCGTACTGTTCTGGACGACGGCGTCTGAAGTCTTAATAACTGAGTTTCCACAGTATTCCAGCAGTAGAGCGGTAGAATCAGGGGTGCGTTACAGTGAGGAAGTGCTAATAGCCAATTCAGCATACTTTTAATTTGCCACAGTGGAAGGAAACAGAGGAGCTCAAGTTAATTAAGCGACTCCACAGAGATGTTATAATTCCTGTTTATATCCCTCAAAGCCTCCGAATAATGGGAGCTGTGGCTCCGAATCTTATTATCCCCCGAACAGTGGTAAAACAAGAAATAACTGACATGTGAAGTAATGGGAGGCTGGATAAGCTCTTCGAGTAAACAGGCGGAGTTTAGGAAGAAGAAAGAAAGAAATCCTGTTTCAAAGACCTGAAGAAGGGATGAGACCTCCTGCTCACCTTCTCTTTGACTGTATTCACTGCATGTCTGCCTCCTCGGGGCACGACGCCTGACACTGGACTCACCGCCTCCAGCTCACCGCTTCGGCTCAAAGTTACTCCAAAAAGAATGTTTGCAGCAGAGATGCACCCACTGCACTTTCTTAAATAACGAGTACAAGTATGAGGAATAACCTTTTGCTACTTGCTGATTCCGATTCACTAACTGATCGTAGTTTTTTAACCGCCTTAGGGTGAAATTCCATTTCCTGTAGTGACCAAACCTATTTCTACCGACGGGGGTCGAGGGTCATACTCAGGGAGCCGCAGTGGGGATCTTTCTGCAGTGGGAATCAAACCTGCAACCTTCCAATCCCTTTAACCTGTCGGTCACCGATGTCCTCAAAATGTTGTGCCTAGTTTCTACGCCACACACAAACGAAGGATACGCGTTGCCAGGAACCGCCTCCGCACAGCCGCTGGCGTGTGAGCCCCAAAACTCTGTAGCATTTAGCATGTAGCATTTAGCATGTAGCATTTAGCATGTAGCATTTAGCATGTAGCACGGCTCGGAGCTGCGTGCTGAGCAGTTTAACTAATGATTGACATCGGGCTAACTCTGCTGGTCCAAATGTCTCTGGTAATGAAGTTGCTGGTAATGAAGTTGCTGGTGATGAAGTTGCTGGTGATGAAGTTGCTTGTGTTGTACGATCTTTTTCCTCCCATTGAGATTTAGGGTCAGAACATAATTACCTTCGCCAACGAAAGATGGTGGAGAAGGTAATGTTTTCATGTATTTGTGGTCATGTTTTTATTTATTCATTCATTTATTGCTATACATATATGTATTTTGACAAAGTTTTAAAAACTATTAACCTGAATTACATCAAATCTTCAGGGATGATTTGTCATCATCTGAGGACCAACTGATTAGATTTGGGGATGTTAACGGGGAACAGGTTCGGAATAATTCCCAAAAAACTGCAAAACAAAAATTTCCATACGAAGCAGATGAGAGGCGCCTCATGGAGGAGATCAAAGGAGATCAGTGCCTGTTGCCATGGAGACGCTCCCTGCGCAGTGTTTCACACTGACAGGCTCGTTAGCATCGATATGCGCTAACAGCTATCATGCTAGAGATGCTAACTCGGTCCCGCAAACCAATGAGGCGTTGGCGAAGTCATGCGCTCTACCGAGTGTAGCTCTAGTTTACACTCTGTTTTATTCTTGTCGTCATCAATTTTGAAGAATCTCCAAACCGCAGACGTCGCTCGTCCTCTCCCGCGTACCTTCGTACTTCATGCAGTATCGGACCCGATGCCTGAGACTGGTATCGGTATCGGTATCGGTATCGGTATCGGTATCGGTATAAGAGCGCGTCTTTCTATCAGACTTGTCAAAAGCTCTGAATCCAGAGGGGACACAGAGTTTATTTGTTGTATCTTTGCCGTCTGCAGCAGAAGAATGCGCCTGTCGGTGTTTGTTCATTCCGTGGCGGTGTGAAGCCGGAGCCACAGTGGGTTGATTTCTCCTCCCGCAGTGGGAGTGAAGCCGAGCGGAGACAGATCGTCCAGAGAGACTCTGCCAGCGGCTGCAAACATCTGCACCACGGCGGAGGACAAATTAATGAGGAGAGGCTCTAAATAGGACTGCGTGGTGACAAATGTCTTTCTGGGGGAAAGGATTGGACTTGAGGGTGACGCAGAGTCGACGTCTGCTCGGTGGAGATTTTCTCTCATGGCGAGTCGATGAGGCAACGTTTCCAGTGAAAACGCCTCGTTTTGTGTTTTTGTCTCATTCCGAGACGCTGCGTCCCTCAGGAGACAGAGTTTTGCGTTACTTTCTACTCATTTCGTGTCCTTTTGGTGTGTTTGTATTGCAATGAGAAAAATAAACCAGAAGAGAAGTACATTTTACTTTATTGAATCTGTGAAATCAACAATAAAAACGACATGAATACATTTAGTTTTGAAGTCAAACGTATTTGTTGAAAAATACAAGACACTGTCATTTGTTTTTAACATCTTCGAAACGTGAATCATGTCAATAATATGAGCGAATACTTTCAAATACACACAACAAAGAAACTATCTTGATATCTTTTCATTCAGTATTTCAAAACAACTACAATATCCATGAGCCCCTGGTGCTCCCAGGCTCCAGAGTGAAGATACACAATATTACTGTAATACTCTTTACACGATATACACTCCAGTTTATACAGATGATCTAAAGTAAAACAAGTAAGTAGTTTAAACTAAGAACAATCTGGCTCGATCAAAGATAAAGTATGTGAAATATTTCTCAAGTACATCAACAAGAATATTTTTATCTGTCGCTTTGTGTCTTTTTACAGTAATTTTATGACAGTTTGGTCAACGTGACTCATGTCCATTTCCTACATTGTGGCTTGTGTTCTTTAATTCTCCTTATTATTAACATTACTAGATTTTTATTGTTCTATTGTTGAGTACTAAAAACATTTCACAGCACATTATACTATGTATAATTGCTTGTGTAATTTCTTCTCACTGATGTTTTGCATGTGTTTTTTGTCCTTTAAAGTTTAATATTTCACTGATTTGGTATCTTTTTAAAGTGAATCAAAAGCATTTTGAATTTGTTTTGTGTCATTAAATTTGCTCTTTTATGACTCATTTGTGGTGATTTTGTTGTTTCTTATAGTCATTTGTAGTTATTAGGAAAGGAAGTACATGTTTGGTGTCGTCAGCCTTCCCAGTCCGAGGAGCTAGAGGATTTACTGTATTTAAGAAGGAAATTGTGGTACATTTGTGGTGCTAACGAGTCTTAATGGTAATTTCCATATTTTTCTCCTTCATTAAACGTGCTAATCCAATTTGTGGCGAAGTGAAGGGTCGCGGCTTCATTACTCCTCCTTCATCAGGTTGAAATAAGGTCGAGACCAGAGGGAATCATTCATTCCATTTGCCGTTATTCCTCTGATAACAAAGGAAAGGCGGTGACACGATGCGCGGCTGTTAGTGGAGGACGGGGGGGGGGCAAAGAGAAGCTAAAAGCCCCCCGCGGAGCCGGTCTTTACCGCAGATAGAAACCCCACAAGTAAACGACGGTTATCTGAACGCCTCATTTAGTCCTAAATTAGCCGGCGGCAGCTGTCGAACGGAAGCCCGACAGCGAACCGCGGCTCTGACACGTCTCGGCTCTGGAACGTGACTGCAGGAACCTGTTATTTCGTGGAGGGATGGTAATTGCACGCCGGCCTGCGTAGAGGCTGAATTACCACCGCTTCCTGTTCCTGCATTGTGTTGCATGCGGCAGCGGCGGCGGTGGCGGCGGCGGCGGCGGCAGGTGAGGACGGACAGTTTGTGCAGAATGAGTCACCGCTCGGTCACCTGCATGTTTCCTGGTGAACTTCCCTTCTGCTTCTCCTCCTCGTCTTGTTTTATTCTGACCTTCTCGTTCCTGCTGAGTTTGTGAAATGAGCCTTTATCCGGCTCTGTTTGTGACGCGCCACCGCGGGGAGCGTTTAGTGTGGTCGGTTTTTTTGTTGTTGTTGTTGTTGTTTTCTTTTTTTTTAATGGTTAACTCCATCTGAACCGCCCACGTGGCGGCCCGGCGTCCTGACCTGAAGAAACAGCTGAACCGCCATTAAAGACGGTTTGATAATAAAGCAAACCCCTGCGGTGTGCACGCCGGCCTCTCAGAGACTCCACCATCACGCCGTTTGATGGCTCCCGGTTCGATTCTGCTGCAAAACAACGAGCGCAGACATGAAACCTCACTCTTTAATAAACCGTCTTCACTCGCCGGCTTCGCTCTCAAGCTCCTGTTTTGCTCATTTCGGCACATTTTCATGCGGCAGGACACAAAAAACGCTGCATAAAAACCCAGTGGAGTGATATCTGGACGACATATATCTATTGAGTTCTACTAAACAATTCTTCACTTTCATTGGCTCGTATGTCTCAGGTAGAAATATTCCCCTTTTTGAGGGAAGAAAGAAAGAAATAACACCAGAAGCTAAATGTATGATATGTAGTGAAAGAGAACAAATTACAATGAAAATAATCACAATATAATGATTTATTTATTTATTTAAGTTTCTTTGTTTGTTTCTTTGTTTGTTTATGTGCAAAAACCAAACAACACACTCCCCAGTTTGACAATAGGTGTGTTACATGTAGGATATATGAAAGTTATTGATGTATACTCTGTCAGTATTTCAATGTTTTTGTTTAAACCATTCCTAATTAACGCCATAATGCTAATCAAAAGCTAACGCTACAACATGGAAATTGTCTGGCAGCTTCAGCATTGTTTCTAACAATAATCTAGTTGTTGGAAATGTGTTGGGAAAACCTATTTTGAAACGTCTGTAGGAATTTATCGCACATTACTCCAGTATTCTTGCCCCGTTTTACAATTCCACCATTACCTTCCACTTAGCCTCGAGCTAAGGCTCCGTGAAAACGGAAAACTTTTTATTTTGCGTGTCCATTTACACGACAATGTTGCTCGGAAACCTCTAAAGACGCAACTTTTCAAAAACTGCGCCCAAGGTGAAACTTTTTGAAAATGCTCCGTCTCCGTGGAAACGAGGAAAACGCAACTCCTCTCCAGCGCTGCTACTGCGCATGAACACCACGGCCGCAGTAAAAAGTCCTGCACATTTCAGTACAAAAAACAAGCGACGGCACCCTGGAGTGGCGCCGCGCGCTGAATCCAGGGTTGGTTTTTGCAAAAGCGCTGCGTCTTCAGTTGAAATGTTTTGGAAACGAGCCTCGGTGAGTATTGTTTATCATTAGCTGCTACTTAGCCTTGAGCTAACGGTTCACCTGTAGCAGCAGCGGCGACATCTGGACGCCACGACGGGCGGATTTTCAGTATAAATTCTATATCCACTTAAAAGAAATACTGAAATGAGAGCAGACTTGTTCCCAACTTAAATTTGATTTCTATTAGTTTTGAGGAAAAACATTCAAAAGAGTGATTGTCTTAAAACATGTTAATAAATTTAGTTTGACATTTCAAATAGACAATCTATTTTAAGTAATAATCAAAGAAATTATTTGAAGTACAATCACCATTGGGGGCGGGGCTTACAATTCAAACGAGTGATTTTTATTGGCTGAAGGACGAGGACACGTCCAGGAAGACTCATCAGACTCTCACATGTTGGACAGGAAAAACAAGGATATTTAATGTAGAAAACACTGAATTACTGACAATAATCTGACTATTTCTTAAGAGATAAATGAAGGATTATCCTTCAGACACTAGATAAAAACTGTGGAGGTGTTTTTTTTTTTTTTATTTCGAGGCGTCTTAAACTTTCATTTCAGTGGAGTACCTCAACCTCTGCTGCTGATTTCTGCTCAATTTTACGCTTCAAGAAGCCGTTTGATTACCTCTCCGGAGCCTATTTTCCATCTTTCTGCTCCACTTTGGATGGGATTCCTATCAAAATCTGGCATCTTACCAAAATCTTACCAATGAAAATATTAAATCTAACCAAAAAAAAACAAAAAAACAATGTGATCACTGAAATTTTCTGCGCGGTATGTAAAAATGAAGAAACAAACAAAAAAAACAAGCTATTCTGTGTGTGCGTCGCTCCTCGGAGGAGAGTCTGCGGCATCAAAATGCTCTGCTGTTACCACGGGAACAAGGGAGGACGACAAAAGAAGAAGAAGAAGAAGAAGAAGAAGAAGAAAAAAAACCCTCTACATTTATTTGTTTTCCCTCCGAACACACAGACCTTCGCCGTGTGTTGATCCCTGGTTCATCAGAGGTTTACATCTGTCAGGGAGAATTAATTCGGCCAATCCAGATAAAAATAAAGCCACAAGAAGGCACTTAGTGGCTCCAGCCACAATCACCAGACACACACACACACACACACACACACACACACACACACACACACACACACACGAGGAGATGGGGGAGTCGAGCGGATCATGTGATTTACTTGTCGGTGAACGCGTGTGGACGCCGCTCCTCCATTAATTGGAGTGATACTTGGCGGGTTAACGCTCAAATCACCAATTAACATTCAGGAAAAGTTGTAATTGCAGCCGCCGGCGCCGCCGGCGCCGCTCGCCCGCAGGTGGAGTGAATGTCAACACGGGAGGCTCCGTCACCAAGCTCGTCTCATTAAAGAACCGGCCCGGCTCCCGTAACTCAGCGGGGGCGGGACTCGGCAAGGTCGCGGCTGACAGGGGGAATATCAGACAAATAAAGCTGCTGCGGCGCGGAGCGGCCGACAGAGTGCTGATCGGTCAAACAGCAAGACGACCATTGATCCCACCACAGAAAACACAGACCGACAGGTTTATGTGTAGAACTCTAGTTAAAGTCCAGACCAGAGGAACCCAGGAACCAGGCGAGACGGTGAACGGGTGTTACCATATGTTCTCTGTGTTTCAGCATCAAAGTTCCACTTCAGCAGATCAAACCACAAACGACGACACAACAAACCACCGTTCACCAAACTAATATTACTGCAGAGTGACACGGCTGCTATTTAGCAGTAAAGTAACTTCATCTTAAGGTAACTAACGGGACACAGAATTAGAGTGACGATTAAAAAGTCGATCAAGTCTTGAACGAGTTTCAACCCGAAGTGTTTTAACGGGACTGGCTGCCGATCAAATCTGGGAGACGTTGATTCTATCGAGGTCGAGGTGAATTCCTTGTTTCCACGACGACAAGTTCAAGTGAACACGGAAAACTTTAGTTGTATTTCCGGTTTCAGTCCAGGCGATTTTAGAGTTGGGTTTTAATTTGTACATTACTACGCTGTGTCTATCAAAAGATAATAGATAAAGACAGACTTTAAATGGTGCATTCTGGAATACTAAAAACTACCTGGACTTTGCTTCTTAACAATAATATAGTTCCTTTTCTCATTGACATTTTTTCTGAGGAATTCTATATCTTATCTTGATTTGATAAAAAGTTTTCTTTTTTTCTTTTAAGGTAACGGCTTCTTTTCATTGGTGATGGTTTCCACCTGTCCCTGTCCCTGTCCCTGTCCCTTTACCTGTCCCTTTACCTGTCCCTGTCCCTGTCCATGTCCCTTTACCTTTACCTGTCCCTGTCCCTGTCCCTGTCCCTGTCCCTTTACCTGTCCCTGTCCCTGTACCTGTCCCTGTCTCACCTCACTCCAAACTTCACTACATTCCCCCTGTAGTTCCATGTTGCTTCTCTCTGCACCCTAACCTGAGCTGCTGGAGACTCTGAACTGTGAAATAGTTTCTATTCTCCTCTTATTAGTTTTTAATAGAACATTAGATCTTATTTGTTCTCTGCAGGCCTCCTATAGCTCCGTCCAAAGACTTTAGAACGTCACAGTCACACTGAATTAAACTGGAGAGGGAACAAACATGATCGTCAATACTTCGATCAAAATCAACATTTTCAAAGAAAGAATATTTTATTCTTCAATGAAAATCATGAACGATGTTCAGTTATCTAAACGTGTGTCAACATTTTGAAAATGAAAAATTAGATCGATCATAGATCTATAGATATTCTGCAGATAGAATTTCTCAACATTTTGGAAAGAAAATTCTCCTAAATTCCTCCAAATTCCTCCAAATTCCCCCAAATTCCCCCAAATTCCTCCAAATTCCTCCAAATTCCTCCACATTCCTGCTCTCTGCTTCAGCATTAGAACGCATCAGGATGAGTCAGAGAATCACGAACCAATCATAGGCCGCCTTTCAAAACGTATGGACCACATGGTATCAACTGACCAATCACGTTGCTCCTTACTGGACGTAATACAAACAGGAAGTCTTGATATTTTCGCTATATTTTGGTGAAAAAAGATGAATTCAGGCAAAATTAGACAAATAGTGACGGCCCTAATAAACATATCTTAGAGACTTTCAGCAACACGTCTGGTATTTTTTCGTCCGTCTTTTCCTAAAGTTGACCGTCCAAATGGCGTCTGGACGGCTGGCTGCCGAACACCACGGTCCGGAGTCTAGACAGACTATTTGCAGAAGTCAATGGACTCCTGGCTCGTTGTTTACTCCTGCAGCACCGACGTCTCTTTCTGTTTGGAGATTCTCTTCTTGGCTTGGCCTCGCAGGTTTGCAGGTCAGAGGCTGCCGCCAGCGCCGGAGCTCAGAGGCACGCGGCCATTATCCCTGGTCTTTTCTTTTTGTTTGTTTTTTACACAGGAGTGGCCTCGGGCGCTCGCAGCTCCTGCACACACAAGCACCAAGTGTTTGCATGCCTCAACAGTTGATTTACTCACCAATCAGACGGTAATAAAGAGCTCAGCCGGGATACTCTAACACTTTCTTTCCCCGGCGAGCAGACGGAGGCTCTAATAAAATACCTAACAAACCTTGCACTGTGTTCGCTCCCGATAACAGAGTTGCTCTGAAGCCTCCTGCGTCGGTCTCTTCAGGTTAGTCGCCGGCCACCAGTGTGTCCAAGCTTTATTTTTCTTGACACCTCCAGCGTTTCTCTCTCTCATTGAATCACTGCTGACAGGGAACACGCTCACTTGCCAATGTTTATTACAGGATCTGGCAAAAAGTGAACACTTGTCTTGGCGTCAGCCTTTTTCAACCAACACACCAACTTCTGCTGGGACATTTTTTTTCTCCGTCATTGTTTTGCTCTGCTGCCAGTTCCTGACTGATACAAGATGCTGGAGCAATCGGAGCCGGTTAAGAAGAACCAGAGGAGCTGCCAAGACGTATCGACCGCTGCGCGTGACTCTAATGGGAATAATCCCACGTGTGCAGCTTTTCATTCTTCTTTTGTCTTTTTGCTGATGTTCTCCACGGTCTGCTGCTGCTGCCGGAGGTTCCTGCCGGTTAGAAGATTAGTTCTGGTTTCTCCACTCTCACCTACGCTTGTTCTTGTAGGATTCTCTCTTGTTGTTTCCAACGATCGTGAGGCAACTTGAAACGATTGGAGTGTGAGCTGTGCCACATAAAACTGAATCAAATGTCCTGCCACAAATTTTTAACTCAAAGGGCCCGATTTCATTTTTGGCAAATAAAAAATTACGTAATCTTGCATTGACAGACTTTTTGAAGCTGATCGAGACACATAGATGACAGCGTTTTAACGTCTTCTTTCAGGAATATGAAATATCGGGAGGAGTTTATGCAAATGTAGAAACATGCAACGTGATTCAGAAGCTCTGACCTTGTTCACGTGGTTTAATACGTCCGAGGACAAAACAAACGACAGCAGCAGCAGCTGTTTAACTGCTCGTTGAAGATTCTGTCACTGTAACTTAGTTACTCGTTAGAATCAGTTACAACCACAGCACTGTGAAAAGTTGTGTTGCTATAGCAACAAATTACCTGAAAGTGCTTTATTAATGGGCAAGAAAACATAAACATCCCCATGGACTGTCAGTGTGTTAAAACTGATAAAGTAAATAATTCAGTTTTAATCCCCTAAAAATACTTTATTCACGATAAAGAAATATTTTTATTGTTCTTTATAGTTGAACGTTTTCCATTCCCGATATCGCTTATTAGCCAGGTGTGCTAATATTAGCTTCGATGATATCTTCTCTGGGAGAAATGAGTGTGGATCGATTGAAACACTGCCCCCTAGTGTCCGAGTGAGGCAATAACTAGACTTTCAGTCTTTTTGTTTTGAGTTTCTGTAGCTTGAGTTTCTCAAAATGTGGAGCTGTTGAAGATTTCTTGTACTTCTAAACATGTTTACTTTATCTATTACTATTTACTTTACTTTTTTACAGTACTTCTATTTTTACGATTGCAGATACTTTACTACAACCAAAACGGATCAAAGTTACTAATACAAAATTAGATATTTCCACCATTGATTTTTTAGCACGTCAGACACAGAAGACACCAGTTGGCCGCCCAGCAGTCCGGCCATGTGTGTTTGTACGACATCTCCTTCCACAACAACTGTTTTTCTGTTTTGTTTTGTTTTACAGTTGGAAAACAACAGAAGTGCTTTAAAGAAATAAAAAAATAAAAAAAAGGCATTTCAAACGTCCACCATCGGGCTTTGTCATCGTCTTAATCAACATTTCAAATTTAACTAATGAGCCGGTCAATCTGCAGCGTCGCCACCTGTTCATGGTCACGCTGATTCAATGCAGCCAAATACAGCAGACATGGACTGACACGTTTCTGGGTTTCTCTGCTGGTACAGTTGATCTGCTGGTTTAGTGGCTGGAATTCTCATCACTCAGCAAAAGTACTAAATTGAGTTTTCATGTTCAATCCATGGATGTTTGGGTTTTCTTTGGGGACTAAGGTTTTCTCCCATAATTTAAAAACATGCTCATAAGGCCAATCGGTGACTTTGTGTCTCTGTGTTTGAATGGTAATGGGCTGACGACCAGTCCAGGATGTAGCCAGCCTTTTACCCAAAGTCAGGTGGGACTGACGCCATCAGCCCGATACTTTAAGAAGGACTGAAGCGAGATACCAGCTGAACCGATTCCAAACACGTCTACCTGGTCAGATCCAAGCTAACCCATTGAAAAGATGATTGATCGGATCAGGTGGTGCAAGACTGTTTATGATTAGTGTTGTAGTCAAGATCTTGTCAAGACCAAGACTTTAAGGTGCCAAGACCAAGAAAAGACCAAGACAAGACCGAGACAAGACCGAGACAAGGCCAAGAAAAGACCAAGACAAGACCGAGACAAGACCGAGACAAGGCCAAGAAAAGACCAAGACAAGACCGAGACAAGACCAAGAAAAGACCAAGACAAGACCGAGACAAGACCAAGACCAAGACTTTAAGGTGCCAAGACCAAGAAAAGACCAAGACTTTAAGGTGCCGAGACAGAGTCAAGACCAAGACCTTGAAAATGTGATCTCACGATCGTCTTGATAACAGTACTGCTCATGAATACCACAACAATATTTTTGATCCGATCAGAATTCACATAAATGGCACATCGGATTAGTACTTTTGCGTACACGGCTGTTACTGTCTGTGTTCTCAAACATATAAAGGAACAGTTCAAACTTTCAACAGTGGTGAGGTTCACAATAAGTACTGATTTAATCAAGATCATAAGAAGCTAAGAGAGTCTGGAGTGAACAAATCCACTTTTAATCCTGACGGGTTTCCGGGAAAAGCCCCAAACACCACAACGCAGAGCATTATGGGATAGATCCACTGATGGAATGGGATGATTTTGTTCAAGCAACAATCTGATTACTTTGCTCAGCGTTCATGTAAATGGAACAATCTGATCCCTGGAACAGAAAGAATCCGTCCAGATCGACAGTAAAGTGACCGTGAACACGCCGATATTGATCATAATTGATGAGACCTGCGACCGGGAGGGAAATGAAGGCAGCTCGTGGAGGACGTGTTTACCCCAGGAGGTGAGGGAAGAGTCGGTGAGGTCTGACAGCGAGAGGATGCCTGGCTCGTTTTTCATTTGGGGGGGGGGGGGGGGGGATTGGGGATGGGGGGGGGGTGTTGAAACAGGGAAGGAACAAACACAAACTGCTGCCAAAAGGCTGGAAGCTCAGGATCGTCACCGGGGACAGGTCGAAAATGTGTAGCAGAAATCGATGCAGCACAACCAGAGGTCTGTTTTCCTCTATTTATTCCTCCTCCTGTGAGGACGGAGTTACCCATGATGCAACACACACGCACACCAGTCACAGACATGTAGGGTTCCACGTGATCCTGTAAAGCATCTTATGGTTTCAGTCAGACCCCCTACAGACCCCCTACAGACCCCCTACAGACCCCCTACAAACCCCCTACAGACCCCCTGTTCCTACACTTATGGGCCAGTTTCCCCCAAATCTCCAAACGTTAATCAACTATTGGTTCCCCAGGTGATGTTGAGATGAAGGCAGTGCCGACCGTCCGGGCCGAAGCTCCGGGCCGAAGCTCCGGCGCTGCTGCACACACATGATCCGGCTCACTAATGACTATCTGTCATCTTTTAATCATGTTTGGGATGTAACATCGTTACTGTGTGAGCAGCTCCTTAACATGTCAGAGGGCGGAGTTACGTGATGCACCTGTGATAAGCTGTGCAGTTAGATAGTTCCCCCTCTGCTCCGAGGGGCGTGGCCTGTGAGTAACACATGCTTCTTCTCGGAGTAGGAACCCTCCTGCCGAGCAAGGATTTGTTTTCGTCAGTTGACTGGAGTCACAGTCGAACTTCTCTTGTTCTTCTGGTTTCTTACCGGAACCTTCAGATTGTGTCGTTACGTCACGTCGGCCAGGTTTCTGGATTTTGTCAAATCAAAGTTTTTTACGACGACTACTTCGTCGTGCATTTGAGTCCTCCGGTTCTGTCTGGAGTCGTTGAGACGCTCTCAAAGTGACTCCAGTTGCATGTTCTCCATGAGCATGAATGAGATTCCTCCCCCCGGTACAAAGAGGATCCTAAGGGATCCAAAGATCCCGTTCCTGTCCTGGTGCACCTGTCTGAAGCGCTAAGCTGCTGGTTTCACCTGGTATAAAACAGTTCTTCAGCCCTGCTGTGGTTGAGCTGTTCTCCGGCTTGTTTCCTGCCGCTTCCTGCTCCAACACACACAAATCTAATGAAGGAGTCGTCATAAAGCTCTGCAGGGACCTAATGGGAAAGAAAAACCTCATTTGAGACTCATTATAGCAAAAAGTCATAGAACTAGAACACAGCAAGCCTCCAGTTCTTCTTTATTTTTCTTCTGTTTTTTTTTTTATGTGCTGTATAATTCATAACTAGGGGTCAAAATTATGAGATCCAACAAGAAAGAATTATTTATAAGAACAAAAACAGGAACAATCCTCAGGAGAAAACACAGAGGACATTTAAATCCAAATGTTTGCATGCTTGATTCATAATTTCCAAGTTTTCTCAGAATTGTGTGAATAAAAATGATGTTTTAGTTCAATTTAGCTCCAAATCTTCAGACGATCTGAGTGATAAACACACACAATCAGCCAGAACATTAAGACCAGCTGCCTAATATTACCAAGTACCAAGACGTTTGATCCTCTACCTGGTAACTCCCAGGACCTAAAGGCTCCACTACACACTGAACTGTCCTGCACATCCCACAGATGCTCAGGTGGCTTTAGATCTGAGGTCTGACGCTGAAGGTCAATGAAACACCTGCTGCCAGTCCTGGAAGCTGCTCCAGGCCGACGGTGAATCCTGCTCCCCTGAAGCTGTGGACCTGGTCTGAAGCAGCGTGGAGGAGCCGCATGACACAGGAACACGTTAGCAACGATTCCCAAGGCCTCACACTGCCACACCCCCTCACCCTCGTCCCAGAATGCATCTTGGTGCCGTGTTTTCAAAACAAGACCAAGACAAGACCAGGACCCGAGCGGCCCAAGTCCCAGACAAGATCAAGACTTTATGGGGCCAAAACCAAGATGTTGGTGGGGTCTTGGTGGAAACCTACAAACCCCTGAGGTCCAGTTCAGACCAGTTGTTGTGCCCCCTGGTGGTCAACCAGCTGCAGCTGCTCACTGAGTTTCAGTCTTTCCTGACCGTTTTCTATCACAACCAGCAGCTTGAGCTCCAGGAGCTCGTCTGGTGGATCAGACTTCACTCTAAACCTGCATCCATGACGGCGTCCATCACCGCCTCTCTTCCCTTCGAGCCTTTCTGACACGTCCTCACCGTTTCCTCACCAGAGCTCGTCCATTTTTCTGCTTCGAGCGTCAACTTTGAGGAGAAACTCTTGACTTCCCGCCCAACAGGAGCCGTGATGTCATCAGTCTCTGACCTGCCAGTGGCCATAATGATATGGCTGATTACTGCACATTGTCAGAGGAGGAATTAATGGAGTGAGAAACATTGTGATGGAGCGGCGACGGTTCCAATCGAAGAGCTTTCAGGCTGCAGACGATAAACTGAAGAGACGACGGGACGTTAAATCAGACGCGATGTGTTTTTCTCTCTCGTTCCCTCCGTCTCGCTGCCGAGCCGCTCGGCCGTCTCTGAAGAGAGTTTTGCTGCATCGCAACGCTCCAGCCGTAACCATGGCAACAATGAAGAACAAAAAAAGCACGCTTGATTTCTCTCTCTCTCTCTCTCTCTCTCTCTCTCTCTCTCTCTCTCTCTCTCTCTCTCTCTCTCTCTCTCTCTCTCTTTTCTTTTTTTTCCATTAAATCTGCTGCCGTAGCATCAAATTCACACAGATGTGGCGATGCAGCGAGAAAACATCTGATGGCACACACACACACACACACACACACACACACTCGTTTTCTGTCCATCACACGACATGATCACCTCTCATCATCAGAACTATTACATCATCGCGTGAAACATCACATCAGTGTGTGTGTGTGTGTGTGTGTGTGTGTGTGTGTGTGTGTGTGTGTGTGTGTGTGTGTGTACTCACATCTCTCTCAGTCGGATCAGGACCTGGTTGTTTTGGTTCTGCTCCAGAGCGTCCTCAAAGTCCTGCGTCTCCTCAGTCTGTTGCGCCTCCTCCTGTTCCTCCTTCTGTTTGTGCTGCTGCTCAGTCTGCTGCTGCTCCTCCGTCTGCTCGTCCTCAGCCCGTGACATCTCCTCCTCCTCCTCGTTCTGCTGCTCCTCCTCCTCCTCCTCCACCTCACTTCGCTGCACCTCCTCTTCTGGATACGTCTCCTCGGCTCTCACCCGCTCCTCCTCCTCCTCCTCCTCCTGCACCTCGTCTCCATTCACCTCCTCAAATTGTTGCTGCACCTCCTCCTCCTGGTGCATGCTCTCCTGTTGCTGCGCCTCCTCCTGCTCCTGCGGCTGCAGCAGCTCCTCTCCTTCATGCATCTCCTCTACCTCCTGTTGCATCTCACAGTGCTGCAGAACAAGCTCTTCCTGCAGCCGCACCTTCTCTCCCTCCTGTTGCTGCACCTCCTCCTCCTCCTCCTCCTCCTCCTCCTGCAGCTGTGGCTCCTGCGCCTCCTCGTTCATCTGGACTCGGCCGGCGGTGGAGGTGCTCACAGAGCAGAGTTTGCGCCGTCCGGACGACTCTCGGGACGACTGAGTCGTGAAAACATCAATCGCAGTCCGGCGGCGCTCGAGTTGTTCCACCAAACTTCATCCAACTTCCTGTGATGTCACCTGACGGGCCCGGCCAATCCCGAGCCGCGGCGTCCGACCTGAGCGGCGTGGGGGTTAAAGGTCACGAGAGAGTGTAAACCAAAAACAGAGAACTCAGCCGACCCTGAGCTCGGCGCTGCGCTCCGACACTGCGGCAGCTGAAACCATCCTGCTCAACCAGCAGAGGAGACGGGATGGAGAGAGAGAGAGAGAGAGAGAGAGAGAGAGAGAGAGGAGTGATGGAGGAGGACAAAGGAGAGCGTTACCGTGGTAACTCAACAACGGTTGCCAAGAGTGATGGAATCCTGCAGTTGACAGACCTCCCTCCTCTTCCTCCTCCTCCTCATCTTCTCTCACCAATTCAAACACACATAACTTTACACTCGCACGCTGCGCCAACACAAAGGTGTGTGTGTGTGTGTGTGTGTGTGTGTGTGTGTGTGTGTGTGTGTGTGTGTGTGTGTGTGTGTGTGTGTGTGTGTGTGTGTGTGTGTGTGTGTGTGTGTGTGTGTGTGTGTGTGTGTGTGTGTGGTTTTTAGACAATGATGATGTAATGTTCCTGAAAATGAGAGTCACAGATTCTCTCCACTCAAGTGGCACCAGCACACAGTCCTTTAGGAGTGCGGTGAGCGCCCCCCTCAGGCCGTGTTGCTCATTGCAGCCAGTGGATCAAAGAGATGGACAGATTATTAGATGGATCGGCGCCCCGCCAGGACATTATTGATGAGGTTCACCCCTCAACACCACCGACACATGAATATCATGAGCAGAATCATTGAAAAGAAATCTTGTAATTTCACAGAGAAAACAGCAGAATCATTAACGAAACCGGATTAAAATCTGGATTCAAAAGTAGTTCCAGAAGTCTTATTTCCTAATAACGTCCCTGGAACAACCAATGATGTAATACCTGCCAGTAAATATAATATAGTTGACTTTTTTATTTACTTAATACAACCGATAAAGTACTAATGTCAATAATGTCATAGAAAAGTTTGGCGCAATAGAAATATAATTGAAATAAATCTATTTCTTTCTATTTTTTAAATGGTGCTCCTTAATGCAGACCTGGGCCACATGAAGCCGGTTTCATTACATTAAACTCAAAATACAAAACTGAACAGCTTACAAACATCAATTTAACCACATCTAAGTCTCTTTCTTCACTCAGATGAAGAATAATTCAACTTTAAATCCAAACGATGAGATGAACTCTGGGATTTGGCTGAAATGAGTGAACGTTCAGCAGCACGTTGGCTGCAGCCGCACACGGTTTGGGAAAATATTCAGAAAGTGAGGGTTGGAGCGGAGCCTCGGTTTGCTGGTGGAGTGATCAGGATTCAGTCTTTAGAAAACGCTGATAAAGAATGAACCTCCTGATGTATGAGACAAGAAAGACCTTCAGGAACGACGTTCATCCGTCTCTTGCAGGTGAATATTAGTAATATCAGTATGAAACATGGATTTATGTGCACAAATTCAACCTTTTTTTAAACTTGCTGTTTATTTTGAGTATTTTTTTGAGTATTTTTCCGATTTTTCTTATCAAACATGTATATTAGTTTTGTAAACGATATAAAACCACAGACTGAAGCTTAATTAATTGGATTTTTTTATTAACAAATTATGTAAGCGTGGCCAGAAACCTGCACGACGGCCAATGTTGAAATACTTTAACATATAAAACAATAGAAATATGAGATGCTTTGCAGCTCTCCTGATCAGCATCAGATTAATTCTATGTTTAGGCATAAGAAGAGCGATTCAAAAAGTCATTGTGAAGTGAAAATGGGAAAAAACGCAACGTCTAGAAGTTGGAGAAGAAATTCAGAAAAATATTTGTTGATGCTTTTATGTTTCTGCATTAAAACCAGAGACGTTCCTCCACTGAGATCCACTGCATGGACCCAGGAAAACCTCCGCAGATCACTGTCTGTGGACACGGTTCACCCAGTCAGGTCGACTCACACAAACAAGGAGCCACGTGTCAGCCGGTGTGACCAGACTCCTGTGAAACAGAGCAAACTGAGGAGGAACCAGAGCGTCCGGCTGACGGACGGCGTTACATAACAGCTCCACGAGCGTCGGTGACGTGAGCGGCTCACATCTGGGAAAAACTCCGCCGACGCTGAAAAGTACGGCGAGCTTCTACAGCAACATCTGCTCCCAGCCGGACTGTTTCCACGGCAACGTCTCAACTGAAAACACACAGTTTCACGTTTTGAAAACGACGTCCGTTTCAATAAAAACAACTGAAAGGCAAAAAATCTAGGTAGTTTTCATGTTGGGCCACTAGAGGGTGCTGCTCTTTAGTTTTTTTGTAATGAACCACAAACACACGTCAGAGGACAAGGAGCTCTAAACATAAACAACGGGAGAAGTTCTAGTGGACAAACCACCATGTTGGATTGTTATTACGGTGACTGTCAAAATAAAACTACCAAGTTAGATCTTTATTATGGTGACTGTCAAAATAAAAGTACCAAGTTGGATTGTTATTACGGTGACTATCAAAATAAAACTACCAAGTTAGATCTTTATTATGGTGACTGTCAAAATAAAAGTACCAAGTTGGATTGCTATTACGGTGACTGTCAAAATAAAAGTACCAAGTCCAGGAGAATATGGACTGGGAGTCATGACACCACGGAGGAGACTTTTTTCTGATTGTCTCTACTGAGCATGTGCAGAACTACTAGTTACTAACGATGGTGACCAGGACCAGGACCAGGACCAGCACCAGGACCAGGACCAGGACCAAGACCAGGACCAGGAAAAGGAGCAGTGTTTCAGAAAAGTTGTGTTTTCCTCTGTTTCCATGGAGACGGAGTCGGAGCGTTCTCCAAACTGACCAAAAGTCTCTAAACAGGCGAGAATTCTCATGTTTTTGTCAGAAAAGATGTGATTGACTCTTTAATTTTAAAGAGACAAGAAAAATGTCTCTTTAAAAGACCCGATCTGGTGATTTGCCCCAAAAAAGGTTTAAAATCTAAAGTTGCACAATTAATCACATCCTCTTTCACCGCTGATTGGACCGACTGATGTGGATCTACGTTAACATGTTGGAGACTTTTTAACTCTCTGGATATATCACAGCTAAACGCTTTTACAAAGTGCAGGATTCTGTTCTTCCTTTAAAGGGATCTATATTTAAAAAGCTCCATTTTTAAAGCGATTTGAGTGTAAGTGGCCTGATCTGTGTGGTTCTGCAGCAGCGGAGCGAGGCCTCCCTCCCTCCCTCTCGCCGCTCGGTTCGTCGGCTGAACGAGGTGATCGGCTCGTATTCCCGCACATGTGCTCCTGAAACCACGGCGAGCTCAGCTGCACCGAGAAATCCCCCCATCGCTGCTCATCCACCCACAAACATCTGCGCATCCAGACGACACGGTGGAGCGCCCGCTTGTGAGGAGTCGCTGTGTCGTCTCCTAATCCGGCGTGAAACACCTGCCGCCGGATTCACCGTTTAAAGAGCCGAGGAAACTGGTTCAGGCGACGCGCCGCGTTGCAGGACGCCACAAATCTCCCAGTGATGAGAAGGACTGGAGCTTCTTCTGACTTCCCCAATGGAAGAAAGAAAAACAAACTGGTTTTGAAGCAAATCCTTTCATTTCCCTCCCGAGCGTGATTATTGGAACAGCGAGGATCCATTCAGGAAGTAGAACAGCCACTCGGTAGAGCGCAGACCTTCAACAACGACACATTTGTCGCCATGGAAACCAATGGATTACCCGGTGATTCGATCCACCACTCCACTCAGTGCATCATTTTTCATGGTCGTTTGAATCGCTTCATGTTGTCACTGCTTGACACTGATGTACACACAATTTTCAACTTCTGTGTGACCCCCCCCCCCCCCCCCTTTCTCACCAGATCTTGTGGTGTCTGAAGGCACAGTGGTTGGCGGAGCGGTGGACTCGCCTCCTGACGCTGACGCCGTTCCTCACTGGATTCTCAGGCTCGCTGGCGACTTTCATCGCTCCTGAAGACTCACCTGAAAACAATGGAAAGATTTATTTTGAAGGAAAGTCTGGCATTAGTTTGAGGTTGTTGTTTTGAGAGTTATATGTGTCTTTAATCTATTTATTGTGTTTGAAGTCGATGTGTTTTTATGGAATGGCTTTTCTTGACTTCGTTTTGCATGCAGTGTTTTTATTTCCCATTGCCCCTGAAGGCAACACACGCTGACCAACAAGCAACAGGTGAGGAGAAACAGTCCGGAGGAGTTTGTCTTCATTCCCACATGTTGGATCTAATTCCAGCTGAGTGGTGAAAGCAGACGCACACTCGTGTCTGTTTCATTTACAGTCACCAATTAACCTCATGCGCATGTTTTTGAACTGAAGGAGGAAACCAGAGAACCTGGAGAAACAAACGAACATCACATTGGAAAGACCCTGGAACCTGGAGAGCGTTAAACTTAACCCCCGAGGCGCCGTTTACACGCGTTCAAGAGGAAACAGGGAAACCTTCGGAGAGTTTTCTGGGTCGCTTTACACGGCAACTTTGCTCGGAGCCACTGAAGACGCAACTTTCTGAAAAAAGATCTCCTCCAAGGTGGAACTTCGTCTCCGTGGAAACAGTGGGGGTAAAGCGTAACTTCTCAAAAACCACATGACACTGTATCCATAGAAACGGGGGAAAGTTTTTGAAGGCGCTCAAACTCCATCTCCCTGTAGACAGAAGAAGACGCAACTTTTTGAAAAATATTCCGTCTCCATGGAAATGGATGAAAACGCAACTTTTCTAAAATGTTGTTACTGGTTCTGGGCACCACGGCCAAGGCAAATAAATTTTTTTTTAAAAAGGGTAAAACTGAAAAAAAAACACAAAGAGATAAAACAGTTTAAAACAAAAAAAAAAAGAAGTTCAAAATAATTAAAACAAAAAAAGAAAAAAAAATCAAACAACACTGACCACTAGTGGCCCAACATGAGAACTACATCATTTTCAGTGTCACTGACGCTTATGTGGAAACAAACATCGTTTTCAAAACTTTTCTGAAATGAAAACGCAAAAACGATGTTTTCACTTGAGTCGTGTAAACGGGACCTAAACCGCCGCACATCCTGACCTTTCTGCGCCCTAAAATAAAAACCTCTCGACTTTTCGCTCGTCGGTTTTACGTCGTTTCTTTTCCAATCATGCTGGAGGAGACGAACGGTGTGATCGTCTGTTCTCACGCTTCAGTGTCACACGTGTGCCGACTAGATAAGAATAAATAAGAAGCACCTCTTATCGGGGAAAAAGAAAGGAAAAAAACCCTCCTGGTGAAAAGGTGGCGTCTGATTGGTCGGCTGGCTAATTGACTGTTAATTGGTTCTTCATAATCAGCGGCAACGCTGGAGAGACAATTAAAGCTGATCATGCAGAGAGTGTGTGTGTGTGTGTGTGTGTGTCTGTGTGTGTGTGTGTGTGTGTGTGTGTGTGTGTGTGTGTGTTGTCGTTATGTATTCAAGTCTTTGTTTGTCGGAGGGCTTTCCAGACAACAGCGGAGCTGAGAGGTCCACTAATTATTTTTAGACCTTCAACTGCTCACCGACAACACAATGAAAACACACCATGTTTAATTCATCGGCTGTGAGTGAAACATTCCCTCCAGTCAATAATCCATCATGACAATTTAACTTTATCCGTCTCATATGTCCGAGGTATGGATTTTCTGTTCATATATTGGTTCTTATTTCTTCTTGTCTACCTCAGTGTATTTCATTTTAGTGACAATTTAGTTTTAACTATGGGCTTTAATTTTTGTTTTCTTTTATTTTCTTTATTGGTTTATTGGGGGCAAAACAGCTTTGTATCACTTAAGGTTATAAAATAGAGTTTTTGTCTTTAGGTAGATTTTTTAAGTGCTTTAAAATAGCACAAATTGTGAAAAAAGCTGAAATGGCAAAAACTGCTAAAAGCAGTAAAAGCAGCATAAATAGTTAAAAGAACCAGAAAACAAAAGCTGTTTAAAAATTGCTAAAACTGCCAAAAAGATTATCAAAAAAATCTAAAACTGTGTGAAATGGCTGAAGAAAAATAGAAAGCTCAACATCGTTAAAACAGGAAAAAAAAGGCTTAAAAGGTTATATAAAGTAACTTAAGAATAAATAAAATGTTAAAATGGCTAAAGTCATTAAAACAGCTAAAACAAGAAAAAGAAAAAGCTCTAACTGTCTAAAAAAGCTCAAAAAAGCAAAATGTTGCTAAAACGGCTAAAAAGTTTGAGCGATTGAGGGAGAAAAGCTCCAGACTTTGTCAAGGAAAGAGCCTTGAATCCTGGAGAAAGTCTGGATGGAGTGAAACTGAAGCTTTTTCCTCAGAGAATCCAGATGTGCAGAGATCCAGAGGACAAACGGGATCTTGTGACACGAAGCCTCGGGAACCTTCAGGAGGTTCTGTGACGCTGAGACGTCAACAAACCGGGGATGTCCCGCCAAAATAAAATGCTGGAAATACCAGTTAGTCTGAGTGTGAAGAGGAACTTCCTTCAGGAAGGTTTTAAAGACGAACATCAACAACTACAACTGGATCCTAGTTTTATTTCTCCGTGTGGATTCAGGTGGAGGAACTTTAAATCCAAAAACGTTGATTTGAAAGTTTATCGCCACAAATCCAAACCAGTTTGAAGAAGAAGAAGAAGAAGAAGAAGAAGCTCCTGAAGAAGTTCAGCCTCTGTGGCTGAAGCAGGACGTTTCAGAATAGCTAATAATACTGTGTGTCTAATATGTTAATTCGTTTGGTCGTATGTGTTGTTCCAGTTACTAGCAAGCAGCTAACGCTAGCTCCTGCTAACTGCTAGTCCTTCATCCTGTTGCTCTGCGGCAACTCGACCGCTTGTTTGGGTTTAGTTTGGTTTTTGCAGCACATCAAACATCTCATTGTAAATTTCTCCTGGTGATAAGTTACACAGATTAACAGTCATTGAGCTCGTTAGCCGCGGTGCTAATGCTACAGGGACGATCACGCTAAGTGGACCTGCACAGTAACTCACAGCTCCACGTCTGTCCTCGAGTCCCGGACAGTGGAACACGTCCAGACGTTATCCCGTCAGATGAAGAAAGTAGAAAGAGACGCCTCTGCTCCTTGAGAGCAGTTACTGCGTTTAGCATGGCAGCGCTACATGCTACATGGGAGGGCTAAAGGGAGAGCCTACCTGGACTGTGATTGGTCGATGCTCTTGATTACACAGTGCAGGGCCGATTTCTGATTCGCCCACTAAGAAGTGGACCGTGCCAGAGTGAGGGAGGACGGACTTTTTTCACTTCTGGAGCCTCGTGAGACGATATGAAGACACAAGTTACTCGTGGAAAACCATTAGAAAGTGAAAGTTGCAGAGTTTGGACTCTTTGAATTAAAAAAAAGGCTATAATGTCTAGAATAGCTAAAAAATCCATTAATACATAATTACATAAATCCCTAAAAACAAGGCCAAAATCTCATATAGGAAAAATTAAAAAACAACAATGATAAACTGTCGAGGAAAAAAAAAAGCCAAAATAGCTTAAAAAAAATGAAATAACTAAAACAACTTAAAATGAAGTAAGAGTTGTGATGGTTAAAGCAGCTAAAACGGCTAAAAGCAGTTCAAAGAGCCAAAATGTTGTTAAAAATGTTTTTTTATAAAATAGCTAAAAATAACTAAAATCTAAAACGGTCTAAAATAGCTCAAAATAACATCAACAAAAAGGTTAAAATCTCTAAAACAGCCTAAAGAAAATTATGAAAAAAGTAAAATATTAATAACTAAAAATAACTTTGAACTATAATTAAATGTGAAATGTCTGAAACACAATTAGTAAAATGGCAGGTTTTATTTAATGTGGTTTCCTAAACTTGTTTGAATCCAAGTTTTCAGAGTTCTGTTCACTGATATGTTCTTCATTTTTAGCGACGAGGTAAACCTTGAAATGTGAAACTAGAAAGTTAACGAACACTCAGATCGTTTGGACCCGATTTGGACCGAACGAGTCCGAGTGGACATGTTTTGTTTCCTCCCACTTCGGAAAGTTCCAGAAAACAAAGAACCGTCTTCCTCTGAATCCTGCTGACGGCACAGTGGACACGTCACACACAGATGTTCCTACACACCTGAGACTGAATGAACTCTGTGACTGTGTGAGGGGAGGAAGAGGAGGAGGAGGAGGAGGAGGAGGAAGAGGAGGGACCACTCTTTCTGACCTGGTGGAATCGGTGAGTCCTGACGTGGCGTAACCGTCACCACCGACATCCTGCGGTCCAGCACCGTGCAGAAGGAGCCCATCATCAGCAGGAGGTGGAGGAGGAAAAGGAGGACGAGGTGGAGGAGGAGGATGAAGAGGAGGAGGTGGAGGAGGAAGGAGGCTCCACACACACTCTGGTCTGTGTGTGTTCTCCTACCTGTAGCACAGACATCTTCCCCGGGTGTTTATCCACATACTGCAGAGAGGCAGCGCTGCTCTCTGAGTGCTATGGAACATCCTCTCTCTCTCTCTCTCTCCCTCTCTCTCTCTCTCTCTCTCTCTCCCACTCTCCCTCCCTCTCTCTCTCTCTCTCTCTCTCTCTCTCTCTCTCTCTCTCTCTCCACTCTCCCTCCCTCTCTCTCTCTCTCTCTCTCTCTCTCTCTCCCTCTCTCTCTCTCTCCCACTCTCCCTCCCTCTCTCTCTCTCTCTCCCACTCTCCCTCTCTCTCGCTCTCTCTCCCTCCCTCTCTCTCTCTCTCTCCCACTCTCCCTCCCTCTCTCTCCCTCCCTCTCTCTCCTCTCTCTCTCTCTCTCTCTCTCTCTCTCTCTCTCTCTCTCTCTCTCTCCCTCTCTCTCTCTCTCCCACTCTCCCTCTCTCTCTCTCTCTCTCTCTCTCCCACTCTCCCTCCCTCTCTCTCTCTCTCTCTCTCTCTCTCTCTCTCTCCCTCTCTCTCTCTCTCCCACTCTCCCTCCCTCTCTCTCTCTCTCTCCCACTCTCCCTCTCTCTCGCTCTCTCTCCCTCCCTCTCTCTCTCGCTCTCTCTCTCTCTCTCCCACTCTCCCTCCCTCTCTCTCTCTCTCTCTCTCTCTCTCTCTCTCTCTCTCTCTCTCTCTCTCCCTCCCTCTCTCTCTCTCTCTCTCTCTCTCTCTCTCTCTCTCTCTCTCTCTCCCACTCAGCAGAGTACTTATTAATAAAATGTACTTCAGTAACAGTAATTTGGCTAAAACAACAATGAGCAGTTAAAACAGTTCAAAGAGCAAAAAAACTGTTTAAAAACGGTTAAAATAACAAAAATAACAAAAAGCTGAAACTGTCTAAAATCTCCCAAAAAAAATAACAGCTTTTAAAAAAAGCTCAAAATAACTGAAGCTGCTAAAAAGTTATTATAAAAAAAATCTAAAATAATAAAAATTACAAAAATAAAAGATAAATGGCTAAAGGAACTCGCACCCCGTTTACACAACATTTTCAAGCGACAGCGCAAAACTTTTGTAATTATTTGGTGATCGTTTCCATGACAACGGTGCTCAGAGTCACTTTCAAAAATGCTGCTACTGCTACTGGGGGAAATCACGACTTTTTGAAAGCGCTCCAACTCTCCTGGGACTTGGTATTTTGATTTTGACAGTCACCGTAATAACAATTCAACTTGGTACTTTTATTTTGAAAGTAACTGTAATAACAATCCAACCTGTTTGGTCTGTCCACTAGAATGTCTGTGTTCTCCCAGTGTTCATGTTTAGAGCTCATTGTTCTCTGCTGCATGTGTGTACTTTCAGTACTAAAACGATCAACAGCACCAACTAGTGGCCCAACACACTAACTACATTGTTTTCAACATTTCTGAAGTTTTCATCTCAATGGACGTCTTTTGAAAACGCTAAAACAATACTTTTCACTTGAAATGTTGTAGGAATGGTGTCTACACAACTGATTCTTAAATCTGACGCAGTTAATGAAAGTTTTCTTTTTTACTATTTTAAAAAGGACTTTTGATCAGTTCATCACAAACCCGTCACGTTTGTCAAACACGGACTTGATATTTGAGGCCATAAGACAGAAGAGAAAAGAAAGAAAAAACCCTCGATGTGATGAAAAGAGACAGAAGTGATGTTTCCTGATGTTACGTATTTAAAAAAACACCAAACAGCCGCAGCGAATATATTTCCACCTCTTTATTCGATGTTCACTCTTAAGAAATGACATGATGGAGTTTGTGGCGTTCAACTAATCAAAGGACAAATCAGAAATCGGAGACGACAGCATCAGAACACAAAGAGGACGTCGTCAATAAAACACACAAACTGAAAAGAATCACGTCTCAAAACTTGTTTTGAGGGAGGTTTATGTATTCTGGATCATCGAACAAACCCTTTATGGTCTGGTTGTTATAAGGTCTTCCAATATAACCCTCATTAACGTTTAAATTGTTCTCATTAAATCCAGAATACGTGAAACTAAACCGTTGGAACGACGGTTTAGTTTCTAAACCGTTGGACCGTGTTCAGGTTTAGAATCCTTCAGACTGCCATTGGGTTTATAAACCGCCGGACCGTGTTCGTCTTCCTCCCTTCAGTGTTTGGACCCATTGACGGTTGAAGATTTGAAGTTGCTCAGTTGCTCCATGAAGCCGGGGTTGGGCGAGGAGGCAGGACGAGCCGATCGGACCAATGAGAGTGCGTCCTTGAAGGACTGTCCATCACATGACATCAGGTATCCGATGACCACGGCGGGGGCTCGAGACACGCCGGCGTTGCAGTGGACCAGCACAGTGCCATTCTAGGAGGAGACAACGATGAATCGTCAACATACAACAGGTCTTTGACACGTTTCGACAGAATTCTGATGAAGACAGGAACTCCGTCGCCTGAAGAATTCCGAATATATTATATATTATTACTATAATTAGTATGTCAGCCACAACAGATCTCACTGTTTTTACCTTCACAAACAAAGGTTTGATGACCAATGAAGCTGGCAGAGTAGGTTATGTTTTCATCTTGTGTTTATTTATTTATTGGTTTGTGTTTATGTATTTTACCAACTTTTTGCAAAAAGTGTTGACCTGAATTGCATGAAATTTTCAGGGATGATTTGTCATCAATCGATTAGGTTTTGGGACATTAATGTTTTAACTGTTTCAGAATAAAATCCCCAAAAACTGCAAAAAAGAAAAAAATTACATACAAAGTGGATGAGAGAGGCGCCTCATGGAGGAGATCAAAGGAGATCAGCATCTGTTGCCATGGAGACGCTCCCTGCTCAGTGTTTCACAGTGTGACCTGACAGGCTAGTTAGTGTCGATATGAGCTAACGGCTATCAAGCTAGCGATGCTAACTCAGTCCCGCAAACAAATGTGGCGCTGGCGAAGGTCTGCGCTCTACCGAGTGTGGCTCTAGTTTACATGTAGAATTCCTCAGGAAGTCTGGTATGAAACCAAAACCTCCCACTTTCTGTGGTGGGAAGTATTTGTGTCATGAGAACACGAGTTTAGAGTTAGGCCCCGCGAAAACGGCAAACTTTAGTTGCATTTTGGGGATCTGTTGGTACCAAAACGGCGCTCAGATGCACTGAAAACCTTTTCAAAACACCTCCCAAAGTGCAACTTTTTAAAGATATAACAGATAAGAAATGTTGGATTTGAAGCTGATGAAGACCTCAGAGTAGATTCATGATGTAGTGAAGAAGAACAGGGAGAAGTTTGGTGTAAAACCAAAGAAAGTACAAAATATTCTTTAAGAAAAAAAAAACCCATTTGTGTTAATCAAACCTGCAGTGTGGCTCTGTGAACACTGGGCTGCGCTGCACACCAACAGCATGGAGCTTTCAGGGTGTGACCTGATCCACCTTTTATTTCCCGCCACCGCAGGCTATTTAGCAGAGAGCCGTCTTGTTTATTACCCAGCGGAGTCGGACATTAGCTTCTCCATTACAACCTGCTTTTTCCTTCTCATGAAAGCTTCACCCTGTCCCACTTATCCCCCGCTCTCCACCTCCAAGCCGCTGGCCCCCACCTCCATTTAATCAGCCAGCACACACACACATGTACACACACACACACACACACACACACACACACACACACACACTGGACATGGCTTGACATGTTCACCTACTGATTAAAACAGAAAACTGCTCAGGTTCTCCTGAAAACCTGCAGAATTCCCCAAATCTTTATGTGCATGAAAACTGAGAAAATGACTCGATGATGTGTCGAAGTAAAGACTGGGGATGCACAGCGGGTGTAAATATGACCAAATCTCTGTACTGGGGATGCACCGTTACCGATATTGCATGGAGCACTCGTACTTGAGAACTCCCAGACACAACCCAGCGATTATTACGAGACGTCAAGCGTCGCCAACGTCTCCGCAAGATTCCTGAATGTTAATGAGAATGTCAAAAGTAAGACAGGCTGTAAATCATGTTCTGACAAAGATAGTTCAACACCAGCAACTTTATCACTAGCAACTTCTTCAACAGCAACTTCATCACCAGAGACATTTGGAACAGCAGTCTGTTTAACGTAACTCTACAACTACATGCTACATGCTAACGAGCGTCAGGCTCACACACCAGCCATGCTACATGCTAAAGAGTTTCGGGGCTCGCGCACCAGCAATGCTACATGCTACATGCTAAACATGATTAAAGAAACAGATACTCTCACAACCAGCAGCTCAGTCTCCAGTAGCATAGCGCAGAGCGGAGAGAGATGCTATGCTCGGCGCTATGCTACAGGAGACTGTGACGCTGCTGGAGGTGACGTAGCGTTAATAGCATTTAATAAGTAGTCACATCGGGACCTGGTATCAGCAAGTAGCTACAGGTTAGTACTCGAACTCGTCCTTTAATAAAGTAGTATCGGTGCGTTTCTACTCTGAACAGAGCAGCAGTTGGTGTTTCTGTGCCGCCGTCATGGACGCCGCCACACGATGCGGTCCGTGTTGGTGTCACGAGTGCGCCAATATCTGATGGTCATCTCCAGCCAGATGGCCTGCTGGGTAATCCGAACCCGCATTTCTACGTAAAAGCATCATTATGGAGGCTGGAATTACCACATACACACAGAGAAACATATTATAATGAGTGCACACACACTTCCTGTAATCAAACACCTTTAATGACTCCCTAATGACCGACTGTGTGTGTGTGTGTGTGTGTGTGTGTGTGTGTGTGTGTGTGTGTGTGTGTGTGTGTGTGTGTGTGTGTGTGTGTGTGTGTGTGTGTGTGTGTGTGTGTGCGGTGTCATGTTAAGGTGAGGCCTGGGTTTCGCTGCTAAAAGCTTGTATGGCACTGAGATCTGATCTGTTTGCAGTTTAATAAAACATGAACAAAACTAAACATCTATTATTCAAAAGCGAGGAAAAGAGGAGAGGAAACGAGGGAATGAGGAGAGGAAACGAGGGAATGAGGAGAGGAAACGAGAGGAGGAAAGATCCAAACGTGTGTGGGATGTCGACGCTGCGATAATCTGTCTGGAAGTGGAGGAAAAGGAGTGAAAGTATCCAGGACCAATCTTCCATTCTTCTGTTTGCTCATTTATTTGAACTGATTAATCTACATTCAGGTTCCTCTTTCGTCTTTATGAATATTAAATTATGTAAATTTAGCTCCTCAGAAACTGAAGCTGACTGTGGCTTCGTTACAGAGAGAGTTTGTTTGTGGGTTGACTTCATTCATAACCCCCAACATAACTTCCTGCAAACACTCCAACGCCGTCTCCATGGACTTTAATGACTTTTCAATAAGTCGCATTTACATGAAACGATGTCTTCCTTCTGTCGGACGCTCATCTTGAATTTATGGAAAACAACAAACTTTCTCTCTCTTGTTTCGAGCCCCGTTCACACGACAACATTTCAAGTGAAAACACATCGTTTCTGTGTTTTTTGTTTCACGGCAAAGTTTTGGAAACGGACGTCCGTATCAACAGAGACACTGAAAGCGATGTAGTTAGCATGCCAGGCCACTAGTGGGTGCTGTTGTTTGTTTTTGTACGGAAACCACACACACACACTAGTAGACAGACGGTGACTGTCAAAAATAAAAGTACCAAGTCCAGGAGAATATGGACTGGGAGTAAACTGGAATTTAGTGAAAGTATCTGCTAATGCTAAATGCTAAGTGCATAGAGCAGAGATGACAACTCTGCTGTGACTCCCGGCATCACTGTTTTCACTTGAAAACGTTGTCGTGTCAGCAGGTATGGAAGGTTTAAAGAATTTCAGACGCTAAAGGAAAGTGTTGATGCTACATGCTAACCTCCAGAGAACTACACGATATCTCTAACGCTTAAAATCCAATATGGTTTTCAATAAAAGCTTCAAACTGCTCTTCACAACCGTGACACGTTTAGGAATGATGAGTGAGATGCTATAAATGTTGATTATCTTATGAGAGTTTTCCTTGTAAACATTTATTAACTCAGCAGAAGAATTAGTCGCCGACCGCCATGTAGCGCCACTGATGTTTATCAGATTATCTCAAAGTAACGCTGCTGGATTAAGCAGGCTAACCAACTCGCCTGTCCAGTCCTTCAAATACAAAATCTAGTCTGTACTTTTTGGTAAAAAAAAAAAAAAAAAAAGAGCTGAATCTGAGACAAACTGTGTCGACTCACTACTGCCACCTAATGCCCAAAAGTCATATTACTTAAACGTTACGTACTGCACCTTTAAATCTAAAGCTAAACACCTGCTGGTTTCAGTCTTTCTCTGATTGTTTCTGTACGATAAAGTGAATGAATGAATGAATGAATGAATGGATGGATGGATGGATGGATGGATGAATGAATGAATGAATGAATGGCCTGTGTGTTACCTCACTGCGAGCCTGCTGGATGAAGTCACAACAGTCCTGGATGTGAAGCAGCAGGTCTGTGTCGGGGAGATCCAGGATACTGACGGTCTTGTAGATGAACAGGTCTGGAAACACGTTCTCCACGCCGAAGGCCACGTTCAGGATGTGAGACACCTGGCGGGGAAAAGAGCGGCACAAGATCCGTATCGTGCAAGTAGCTGAAGATTAGTACTTGTACTCGCCCTGGAACAAAGTGGTGTCGGTGCATCCACAGTTCTTACACTCCACGTTAAGGCGTTCGGTACAAAACTCTGATTGTTCGGGACGTTTGCAACAGAAAGACGTTCGGATTTCGAAACAGTTGGGAGATTTTACTTTGTAATTTATATCGTTCACTGACGAACACCCTCAAACACTGATGGTGACGGCTGTAATGCAAAGTCCATCCATCCCTCCATCCCTCCACCTTTGACCATACATCCATCATCCCTCCAACAACTGCCCCTCCATTCAACCAACCAACTAACCATCCATCCATCCATCCATCCATCCATCCATCCATCCATCCAGTTGAACCTGAGCAGTGTTCATCCACCACATTGTACATTCAGTAAGTCCATCCATCCTCCCATGTGTCCAAATGAAAGTTGTTTGAGCTGATCACCGATGGCAATGGGAGAAAGTCAGATAATAACGAACTCCTCAGAAAGGAACTAATCTATTAATGTAAGAAGCTGGCTTTCTAATATTAAGTCATCTTTGGTCCATGTTCTCCAGATAAACACCGTTTGGTGGACATTCGATCAATACTGACCACTGCAGACTGGGAACTGTCAAACTGGCTAAACTCCTCAGACTTTGGACATTTTTCTATTTCCCACGGCAACTTTGTCAACGACATGGTCACTAGAGACAACAAAATAACAGGAACCACGATAATCTACTTGGTAAATGTCCGATCTCTGTCATCCGGATCTTAAACGACTTATTGAGCCTCTCCGAAAATCGATGACGCATATTAGCCATCATCCTCCTGGAGGAACTGCTGGAGGAGGAACTGCTGGAGGAGGAACTGCTGGAGGAGGACCGGCTGGAGGAGGAACTGCTGGAGGAGGAACTGCTGGAGGAGGACCAGCTGGAGGAGGAACTGCTGGAGGAGGACCAGCTGGAGGAGGACCGGCTGGAGGAGGACCGGCTGGAGGAGGACTGGCTGGCCCCGTCTGCTCAGGTGTGTCTCATCACTTCGTTGAGAATCTCACCTTGTGTTTCCTCAGAGTGCTGAAGTCGTGCGCGGCATCTTGAGAACCTGCGGACACGAAACGAGACGTGACAAGATAATTACTGTTTGTGTCACGATTCGTGTTTCCACTGTCCAGGGTCAAACAGGGACCCTTCTAGGTTTCGGGGGATTGCCATTGCAAAAAGCCATTGTGCACAGGCTCAGTGTCCGCCTCAGGTCACGAGGTCGATCCAGCGGTGAACCAGCCAGGTACTCCACCCCCCCCACCCCCCCACCCCCAGCGCAGCTCCAGTTACTGGCCTTATCGGATGCCGGCGGGCCGACGTCCCCCAGAGAATGAGGGCACCCTGATGAGGGGAGAGCCTGACCCTCATGAAGACGATACCGGAGGTAGAAAAGAGTCTAGAACCAGTCGGTCAAACGTGCTGGGAACTAAATTAGAGGGGATTTTTGGTTTTGGTTCAGGTTTATCTCGAAGTCGCCTGAATTTGAGCAGCAATTCTCTTCAGTACAATTTCACTCAGTACTAACCCTAACCCTAAACCTCACCTTAACCCTGACCCCAAACTTAACCTTAACCTTTACCCTGACCTTAACCCTAAACCTTACCCTCACCTTAACTCTGACCCTATGACCCCATGACCCATCCCAGTATTTGGTCATGGAGTTGTCTTTGCCATATTTCTGTTACTACTCTGACTGAAGTCAAGATGTTGATGAACTCACTCTGCTCACAGCTCCCCCCCCCCCGTCTCCATCCCAGGCTGCAGTCTGACTCACCCAGCAGCAGGAAGGGCTTGACGGCGCCGACCTGCAGATCCCAGGAAGTGTCCGGGACGTATCCCAGCATCCTCTCCGGCGCCAGCGGTTCTTCCACCACGGTGATGGTCGAACCCTTCCAGGTCTCGATGATGCGCCGGCCGCTGAGAGACGTCACCCGGGTGCACTGCTTCCTCAGCCGGGTCCGAGAGAAGCTCTGGATCTCCTCCGTCAGGGACTGCATGACGGCGGCGGCCTGGACACCCAGAACAGGCGGGAAGGGTGAGATCAATCAACATGTTCACTGGTTTATTGACGGCAGTCAAGAGGTTCCTCGAAGCTCAGGTGACACACGAAGCTCCAAGACTCTGAATTCGTTGGTGTGCAGAGTTTGTCAAAATGTCGTCTGTCTTGACGTTCACTTTGTGAATCAGTGGAGATTCCTGCTGCTCACCAGCAGGTCCAGTTTGGCTCAGCAGCTACTCACCGCTCTGGGACCTCCTCAATGAGAGCTCTTTCTAAAGCTGAGTGCTTTTTTAAAATCTAATAATCAATAATTCCCCTGGTGACTTTCCCCTCCATCACTGACAGGACCAACCACACTGTTGATGCTCCTTATTATCGCGGCTTTTCTATTGAAGCACTTTGTAAAAAATAAAAAATTTTAAATGCGCTAAATAAATAAATATATACCGTACCTGATTATATGTGTAATACCTTTGATTATGTTAAATCTCAGTCTGTTTTGAAGAACTTTGATGCATATCAAATTAAAAATAGATTACATTTTTTTTTTTAATTGAGTTGCAGAATCATTTGCACCTGATTAAAAGCAGTTCTATTCTATTCTATTCTATTCTATATTTTATTATGGATAATATATAAATGAGTGCAACACAAACTGCAGGTTGTTTATTTTAACATTTCTTTCCCTTTAATTGTAATTGATGGTACAAACACAAGCAACAGTGTTGTTCTGACTCGGCTCAATAATAGTTTGTTAGTTAGTTAATAGTTTACCAGCGGCTCTTTGCAGTAAAAATAAGTGAAAATCGTACCTGTTTGTTCAGTCGTCTGACTCTGAATGGCCTCTTTTCTCCACCGCTGCTGCTTTAAAACCCAGAAACCAGAGAGGAGAGAAGGTCCAGCTCAGTCTGAGGAAGAAGAAGAAGAAGAAGAAGATGAACACACTCCTGCATTCAGCATCGTCCTCCTCCGGTCTGCAGACTGAACCTGGTCCGGGTTAGACCAGGACTGAACCGGCCCCTCTGGTGCTAGTGTGTATTGAGCGAGGTGAAGTGGTGAACCCCTGCTGGAGGTGTGTAACATGAAACCTGAGGCCCGTCTGAGTTTCACCTGGACTCTGGAACAAAGACACAGCTCCAGGGCCACTTCATCACAAATAAAACTCTCGTTTACAGCTTCATGATAGTTTGATATTTTTATTCTGTGCTTCATAAAAAGACTAGATGGTGCATCTTAAAGTCATCTTTACCTTGTTTTACCTGAACACTCATCACATTTACATCACGAGAGGTTTTTTAAAGAGAAAATAAAGAGTCATAAAACAGTTCTAATTCCTATAACAGGGATCCAAAATGGGTAAAGCTGTTGAGGAGAGATGTATTTTCTAAGAGCTCCACTAGAGGGAGCCACATCACTCAGTAGACTGAAATAAAACAGGTGTTGAAGTTGGAGTGACCCATGAAGCTGTGAACATAAACAGAAAGATAATAAGTTAGTATGATGAGGCTTGAAGCAGCAAATAATAGAAAATAACTATCAGCAGACACGAGATGATGACAAAAAGTCAAAAGACACAAAATTACCACAAAGAGACACAAAATAAAAGCATAAAGACACAAAATAACTACAAAGACACACAAAATAAATATAAAAGACACAGAATAGCCACAAATATGTGCAGAGGAGAGCTGGGTAACATCTGAGGGATGAGACACCCTAATTTCATTTTAATAGGCAAGGCAAGGCAAGGCAAGGCAAGGCAAATGTGTTTATAGAGCACCACTCAAACACAGGGCAATTCACAGTGCTTTACAAAGAAATAAAAGAAATTAAGGAAATAAAGAAAAAAATGACAAAGACATAAAAAAATATTAAAAATAGAAATTAATCTAAAAGTTTTAAAAACAGCATAAAAAGTAGAATAGATAAGGTAAGAGATTTATTAAGATTAGTTTAATAAAGTAAGTAAAATCTATTGTTTATTCTAAAGCCTGTATCTAGGAATGTTTTAAGTCCTGATTTAAAAGCAGTGAGTGTGTCAGCAGTCTTCAGGTGTTCAGGAAGTTTGTTCCACAGGTGAGGAGGTAGGAACTAAAAGCTGCTTCACCTTGTTTCTTCTGACTGTAGGAACAGTGAGTCAACCTCTTCCTGATGACCTCAGAGGTCTGGAGCTTTGATCTTCTACACGTCAATCTGAGAGGATTTAGGGACAAACAAACAATAATCAAACTGTTGGTCACGTAGGCTGGCGTCTGTCAGCAAAGACAAATGTGTGGATTAAAGGAAAGGAAAGGAAAGGAAAGGAAAGGAAAGGAAAGGAAAGGAAAGGAAAGGAAAGGAAAGGAAAGGAAAGGAGGTAACACGCCAGTAAGAAGAGAAGAAAGCAGCAGACGTTGGAGGAGAAGACGGGGAGAACAAGATGTGTTCAGTGAGTTTGTGCAGATAAGGTTTTCCTGCCAGCGGTGAGAAGGTCTTTACGTCAGGAGAAACACAAACACACACGATGTGAGATGAAATCATGAGAACCAGAGGAAACAACCGGGGGGAGAGAGGGAAACAACAAAGGAGCGAGGGAAGGATGGAGGGGAAAGTGCTGACTCAGCTCTCCGCACGGTGATCCATGAGTCAGAAAACCCAGAGAGGTCCGGGGGTGTGTGTGTGTGTGTGTGTGTGTGTGTGTGTGTGTGTGTGTGTGTGTGTGTGTGTGTGTGTGTGTGTGTGTGTGTGTGTGTGTGTGTGTGTGTGTGTGTGGGTGTGTTGATAGTGGTAATGGTTGTCAGATGTTGGAGGAGCTTCCCATGTTCGGATTGAGTTACAGCCAACACAATCTCACACACACACACACACACACACACACACACACACACACACACACACACACACACACACACACACACACACTCAGATTGCTGCGTCATAATCATCCGTGCGGGCCCAGTAACAGAGTTGTTAATGCAGTGAGCATGCAGAAGGTCAAAGGTCAACATCAGACACACTGAACCACTGAATCCGTCCAACGACATGCAGGGAGACTTTACCTATTTAAATAATAAATACTGGGACTCAGGCGTCGTTTAGACGACATCGTCGTTTTGTTTTTTTTGTTTGAAAAATACACAGCAACGTTTTGTGAACAATGTCCGTTTCCATGGAAACAGCAGAAACGCTGAAAGTGATTTGGTTTCAGAAAAGTGGGCGTTTTTCCTGTTTCAACTGAGACGGAACGTTTTGGAAAAGTTCACCTAATGACTTTTATATTATTATTATCATTATTATTATTATTATTATTATTATTATTATTATTATTATTATTATTATTATTATTATTATTATTATTACTTTGTTGTTTGAAGCCGCCCCCCTGACCTCCAGACTCGCTGCAGCGGCCCTCAGAAGACCCCCGCCCCACACTTTGACAACCTCTGGTGTGAACTTAACTCAAGTTTTGCAGTTTAGTCCGTTTTTACATGAGACCAGAGGATTTCTCATCTGTGAGCTTTTAGCAGCTTTGCTTGTGTTGACTTTTCATCTAAAAGGAATCTAAGTGTTCCTGTGCAGGATCAGAGGAGGAGGAGGAGGAGGAGGAGGAGGAGGAGGAAGAGGAGGAGGATCTCCAGCTCCTCCCTCTCCCCCTGGAGGATCATCAGTAAAAGCTCGGAGCAGCAGGACCGAGCAGACCTGGTTCTGCCCCCCCGGAGCCCTGACCTCCGCACCGAGCCCCCGTCATGCTCTCCCCGGGACTCTGCGTGCCTCTGCTGGCCGTGTCCTGCGCCCTGTGGCCGGCCGCGGTCCGGGCGGCGTCCTGCGAGCCGGTCCGGATCCCGCTGTGCCGGTCCATGCCCTGGAACATGACCAAGATGCCGAACCACCTCCACCACAGCACGCAGGACAACGCGGTGCTGGCCATCGAGCAGTTCGAGGGTCTGCTGGGTGAGTGGCTGCAGCCCACAGATGCTCCTGCATGGAGTCTCATGAAGTCCTGCACGGAGTCTCATGAAGTCCTGCACGGAGTCTCATGAAGTCCTGCATGGAGTCTCATGAAGTCCTGCACGGAGTCTCATGAAGTCCTGCATGGTCTCATGAAGTCCTGCATGGGTTCTCATGAAGTCCTGCATGGTCTCATAAAGTCCTGCATGGAGTCTCATGAAGTCCTGAACGGAGTCTCATGAAGTCCTGCATGAGGTCTCATGAAGTCCTGTATACAGAACTCCACTAAGTCCTTTCTGAAGTCCTTCATAAAATCCTCCATGGGGTCCAACATGATGTCAAAAAGTCCTTTGTAAAGTACTCCATGGGGTACTTGATGAAGTCCTGACGGCTTCAACAGTTATTATTGTATTTATTTTAATTTTTGAATTTCCATTTATTTCTATATATCTCTATTTATATTTTTATACAATATATACTTTCAATTTTTTTATTGTAATTATTTATTTATTTATTGTAATTTTGACGTTTCAATATTTTAATTTGATATATTTATTATTGTAATTTCTTTCTTTATTTTTACTGTATTTATTAATTTTGTTTTTCTTAATTTTATTTACTGTTATTTTTATATTTAAATTTTATATTTTATTTAGTATGGTAATGTTTTCTTTATTTTTATTTTCTTTCTATATTTTATTTATATTAATTAAATTTATTGTTATTTTGCCATTTTTATATTTTATTTATTATGGTCATTTTGTTGATCATTTTTTTCAGACGTCAACCATTTCTTTCATGTTTTGCTTTTGTCAACTTATTTATTTGTTTGTTTGTTTGTTTGTTTGTTTGTTTGTTTGTTTATTCAGACTTCAACAAATCAATTCAACAAATTACAAATACTCTGAAACTACTTACTATGAAAATACATCTGCACTCTCAAATAAGTATTTTTATTCTCTTACGTAGTTTTACTCATATTTAGGTTACATTTATTGACATAATCAACTTTATAATTAATATTCAAATCTTTCAATCTGTGTTTTTATAGTTTATACTTTGTAGTTTGTGTGAGTACCGTGCTTTTTGATAGAGACTTGTCATACAGATTTATTGAATAAAAGTAACTTATACTGTGAGTAATCAGTTGAGCAGCTTACCTGCAATAAGTCTGTTTTTAACTGAGTAATTAAATCAATGTAACATTAGAATATAAAGTCTGGCCACAATTTGATTAATACTTTATTTTCATCTGCAAACTTGCAATGTTCAGATTTTTTGTAGTTGTTGTTGCTCTTATTGTTGTTGCTCCTCGTACTTTGTATGTATTTTTTAAGTTTGCAATTACATTTTTAGAGATTTGGACCAGTACTTCTTGTTGACTAGAATTTAATCATTGAGAGTACTACTGCAGTACTTCAAACTAAATCGCAGGAGAATTCCAGACGGTTTTAAAGCTTCATATTGTGAAAATAACCACCTGTGAGTTTTACCTCTATGAAGGTAAATCATCCTGTTTATAGTAAACGACCCGGTGACGGCGCCGTACCTCCACACGTAAACAATCCCAGAGCGAAACGGGCCGCGAGGAAGATCCTTCTCACTGTTTCTAAACACCGACCCTCTGGTGCGGCCGGAGCGAGCCGTCCTTTAAATATTTGCTCCGTCGCCTGAAACCCGCAGAGTGTTTGTGTTTCCTGGGGTCTGCGTCTGGAACACTGACGCTCTGTGTTCGGGTCGTTTCTGGACTCAACCGAGGCGAGTGGGCAGCAGCTCCGCTCAGCGCCGCTCAGCGCCGCTCAGCTCATCCAATCAAAGTTTGCTAATCTCTACATCTTCCTGGTAAAATGTGTAGAAGTAGAAGTGGACGAATTGTACAATGTTGTCGGATCAAGGTCATATTTAGATCTGCTGTCGGTTCATAGACGATCACATGAACCCCAGCAGAAGGGGCGGAGTTTAGAAATGAAGCCAAATATTTGTGTGTCGAATATTTTGACTGGTTAAGAATCCAGGGGATGTGTTTCTGAACGTGTACCCGAGGCCTCGTTTACGCGACGTTTGCAGTAAAAACACGTTGTTTTCACGTTTCCATTTCAGAAAAGTTTCGCCTTTACACGACAGCGCTCTGCGGGAAACGCTAGTACTGATGTAGCTGGCATGTTGGGCCATGAGTTGGCGCTGTTGGATGTTTCTGTAATTTTTAACAAACGTTGTTCTTCCTGTCCGTCTACTGAGCATGTGCAGAAGGACCAGTTACTACGACCGTGGTGCGGATTTTCCCCTGTTTCCATGGAGACGGAGTCGTTGACTTTTCCGTGCTTCTGAGCGCCATTGTCGGGGAAATTGATCCTCAAAACTCTACGAAAGTTTTCTAAATGAAGCCTGAGAGAGTTCTGTCCAGTTCCCGACGTATCGATGGTATCCGATGTACAACAATCCCCGTGTGGGAGGAGGCGACGAACGACAGCAGGCCAACGGGCGTGAAGATAAATTCCCGTTTTGGTCCTGGTTTAGGAAAAGTTTCACTTGTTTGGGACAGAACTATGGATAAAAACTCGACGGTTTGAAAAATGTCAAAACAAAGATACAACATTTCACTGAAGCGCCATTGGTGTTCGGTAAAATCATGGTTCAGGAGTTCTTTGTATTTCAAAAGGTCTTTAAAGGTGAAATTTCAGTAATGCCTCTGTTGTACATTAGATGGCAGTGTTGGGTCGCTTCATTTCCAGAGTTTTGGCTCTTCTGGTAGTTTTGAGTTGAGGTTGGTTCCATTCGACTGGGTCTTTGAGTGACTCATTACACCATCTTGTGGTGCAAACTAGTACTGCATGACCATAACATCTGAGGAAAACTTTGGAAAATACAGTAAAGTTCCTGTTGTTTTGCCTCATTCTGTGTATTATTGAAGGTAACAAGTTTTTCACGAGAGCATCTCCCCCCTCTAACATCCAGATTATAGAGCAGCTTCCTCATCTAACATCCAGATTGTAGAGCATATTCCTCCTCTAACATCCAGATTGTAGAGCATATCCCCCTTTAACATCCAGATGATAGAGCATCTCCCCTCTAACATCCAGATCATAGAGCATCCCACTCCTCTAACATCCAGATTATAGAGCAGTTTCCTCCTCTAACATCCAGATTGTAGAGCACACCCCCCTCTAACACCCAGATTATAGAGCATCTTCCTCCTCTAACATCCAGATTATAGAGTATCTTCCTCCTCTAACATCCAGATTATAGACCATCTCCCTCCTCTAACATCCAGATTATAGAGCAGCTTCCTCCTCTAACATCCAGATTGTAGAGCACACCCCCCTCTAACACCCAGATTATAGAGCATCTTCCTCCTCTAACATCCAGATTATAGAGTATCTTCCTCCTCTAACATCCAGATTATAGAGCAGCTTCCTCCTCTAACATCCAGATTATAGAGCATCTTTCTCTAACATCCAGATTATAGAGCAGCTTCCTCCTCTAACTTCATTATTTTGATGACATATTAATGAATTCAACCTTAATATTTGTTTTTTCTCATCAACCATGAGAAAAGAGGGAAACCAAAGCCTCCATGTTGTTGGTTGACGAGTTTTCAGGCTGAACAGTTCGGACCTCTGGGACCTCCTGATAATCCTCGCCCTCTCCCAAGCAGCACCTTCCAGTAACTTGCATAACGTTTGTGACTTGGTGAAACTCCTAATCAGGGCTGAGATCGGCTCTGTTTTCCGGGCAGCTGCTCTGTTTGTGTGTTTCGTCAGTCGGGCTCTGAGCCTGCAGCGGAGCTGGAGCTGCTCCAGCCTCCTAAACCATCAGCTCACTTTGAGTTTATGGAAACATTTTTGTGGGAATAATCATTCTGATTATGTTTTCTTTACTCAAGAGGTAAGAGGAAACAAAAAAAAGAACCCAGTTGGCAGCTGCAGCGGTGATGGAGAGTGTTTGAGAGGTTGGTCGGAGTTTGATTCCTCCTGCTGCTGTTCGGGTTTCAGGTTCTGTTTGAAGGGTTTTCAAGTTCAAATTACTTTCTAGTTAAAAAATGAATCCTGCTGATGATAGTTAACGTTTCCCAGCCTGTAGTGTGGGAACCCGCTGAGATCGGCACACAAGACGAATAAAACCACAGTGACTCGCTGGACGGGTCCGGCCTTCGTGTCCTCTGACTTTCTTGGAGGGAATTTGGGGGAAAAGGTTTTTAAAGAAAAGTTTCCACAACAAAGTGAAAACTGAAAACTTTAATAAGAACGCTGCTCGGGGCCACTGGAAATGCAATATGTTTGAAACGCTGTTCTTCCTTCTCCATGGATATTTCCTACATTTTCCACTAAATTATAATATTGTTTTACGTGATGTCGGGTCATCAACAGCTTCACCAGGATTCATTTTTAGTACGAAACATTTAGAAATCAAAACAAACAGCTGGAGCTATTTACCTTCGCCAACAAAAGTTGGGGCGAAGGCTACGTTTTTATGTTTTTACCAACTTTCCTCATCCGATAGGGTCAAAGGTCAAGGTCTAGGACACCCATCCATCCATCCATTTTCTTCCGCTTCTCCGTTTCCGGGTGGTGGGGGTGTCAGTCTGAGCACCGTCACCCAGATCACATTGCACCACATTAAGAACCTTCCTGCAGGTGGAGAGCCCACAGGAAGGGTCTAGGACACGAAAACCTCAAACTATTTTTAATCCGATTGATGTCAAACCAACGCCAAAACGTTCAGTTTTCAATTCCCTTTCCTCTGATATGTCACGTGATGCAGTGAGGTCATCACCCTGGTCTGCGTGAGGGGTCAAAGGTCGGGGAGGGGTCACACGGAAATTGTAAAACGTGTTTGCATCAGTGTCAAACAGTGATTCAAAGGACCATGACAGAGGATGGAAGGAGTGGAGTGGTGGATCAGATAACCTTGTGATCCACTGGTTTCCATGGTGACAAATGTGGCGCCGGCGAAGGCCTGCGCTCTACCGAGTGTAGCTCTAGTTGATCTGATGCTTGCTTCCAGTATTTCTGGAGTTAAAACAATCTCCCAGTATCCTCCACCATAGAGCTGAGTGATTGTGGAATATTTACCTCCTCCAGATAAGAAAGTGAAACTGGAGACAGAAAAATGCCGCCATGGTCAAATACCTTGTGTGTGCGGAACGTGCAGGTCTCCAGTGTGACGGAGGTAGAAGTGTTTGCTCGTGATAAGAAGTGCAGTCCAGTTCGGGTGGAACTCAACTTGTGTGTGTGAGGGATCGACTGGATGTCTTGGAGTCCAGATTGAGAAAGACCGATTGAGAGCCAGTTTTAAAAAGCTTCACAATCCACAATCGATCACGGCTCCAGAAGTGTCGTACACCCTCCAGAACACTGTCAAAAACGGTCAAAGAGTTCAGGCGGTCATGAAGAACCCGTTCAGGGTGCAGATAAACAACTTATCCAGAGGTGAGATGTGATGAACTGGTGACGAGTCCAGGATGTAACCGGTTTCACCTCTTGGCCGTGGAACACAACAAGGGGTCCAGGACGGTGGGAGGCGGGTGACGATGGGGGGCTGGATCAGGTAATCCAACATCATTTCAAAGAAAGACTTGTGCAGGACGTGGAGCCGCCTTGGGAGCGTCCTGATTTTGCAGGTTGTTGCCGGTGGGTGTGTCTGCTGTGTTTGGCTTCACTCTGAGGTTCTGTGGAATCGGACGCCGTGGAGAGGTGACCCTCAGCCCTCTCCGAGGTAATCCCAGGGCCTCCGGAGAATAATGGTTTGGAGCCGCTGCCGTCGACTGAGATTAGGTTTCTGTTTGGTTTCTCAGAGTTTATTTCACTGTGATTTCACGGCTAATTTGAAGTCGCTCTGTACTCTGCTGAACGGATCTTGACCCGGCGGTTGGATTCATTCCTCTTGATTTTTTGTGGAACTTTTTGAGTTTTTAACAGTTTGGGAGCTTTTGTGCTGAGATTTATCTGTGAATTGCTTCTTTGAACTTTGATCGTGTCGCTTTTAGAACTGATTCTAGATCAATGATTCACATCCTAGAGTCTAGAACCATGACAGAGGTCGTGGGCGGCCTTGAAGCTTTGCCTGCAGTGAGGTAGTCTAAATTAGATTATCTCTTGACACTTTATGGATTTCAGAGCAGACATGGAAAAACTGCCCTGATAGTTCTTGAATTTGTTAATCGTGGCTTCGTCCACCGTTGTTTTGATAAAAAATTGCTCAATTTTGACCGTCTTATTGTCTAATTCCTTTATGTTTCTGAGTTTTGAGGAGGTTTGATCTTCTTTTGAACTTTTTCGTTACTGTGGATTACCATTTTGGAATTTCAAACAGCTTTTAGAACTGGTTATTGATCAGTTCTTCCCAATCGGGGGGGGTCTGCTTTGAGGTTGGGTTAATTACCTTCGCCAGCGAACGTTGAGTGACCAACAAAGTTGGCAGAGAAGTTTCCGTCTGAGTGTATTTATTCATTGGTTGGTATGTATTTTACCAACTTTTTGCAACAACTACTCACTTGAATTGCATGAAATTGATTAAATTTCTGAATAAATCCCCAAACTATTAAAAAAAACGTCCCATACAAAGTGGACGAGAGAGGCACCTCATGGAGGAGATCAGCGTCTGTTGCCATGGAGACGCTCCCTGCTCAGTGTTTCACGCAGTGAGGCTAGTTAGCATCAAATATGAGCTAACGGCTAATATGCAAGCGATGCTAACTCGGTTCCTCAATGTGGTGAAGGTCTGCGCTCTACCGAGTGTAGCTCTAGTTTAAATTGAATTTGTTTTTGACAAACTGTTAGAGCAGACCTGGAAACCTGCCCTGAAGTTTCCTGGATTCCTACTTAATTCAGAGCCACCATTGTTTTGCTTGACTGGAATGTTTAGTTAAATCTGAGATGGGAGGATTCTAGATTACCTCTGAGGAATTCAATTCAATTCAACTTTATTTATATAACAGCAAATACAACACAGTCACTTCTAGGTGCATTTCTAGGAAGATTGTTGAAACCCTCTTCGAAGACAAAGGTGAACACGGTGTTGCTTCATTTTGACCTGGTTCTAGGAACGCTCTGGTGTTTCTTGATCATTTGTCTTTTGCCCCCAACTTTCGCTGGAGAAGGTAATCAAGATTCTGAAGGCTTCTGCATTAACAGGTCGGTGGCGGTGGGTGTTTGGCTTCACTGCAATGATTTGGTTAATCGAGGAGCATACATAGGGTCTGACACACCCCAAGGAAATAAGATGTAAACGCTCTGGGTCAGTCGATGCAGAATGTAAATGTTTGGGGTCAATCAGCGCTGTGTCTCAAAGCAGTGGTAAAGCCTGATATTTAACTATCGTTGCGTGACGCAGAATCAACAGACTGGTTGGATGATGTTACTGGTTTGATTCACATCTGTCTTCAATAAGTTGTTTGAGGGAACTTGGAGCTCAAAGTGGAGGAGCGCGGAGGGAAAAGGGAGAAGCACTAAGCTTCAACCATAAAAAATGTCCTAATGAAAGACCTTCAGGCCAAAAACAACCAGGAAGCAGTTTCAGGTCACAAGTTCAAGATGTTTCTGTGACTTCATTGTGAAGCGGCACAGCCAAACCTCAGTCCCACTCTGCTGATCGGGCTCCGGCCCACGGTTCAACCCTCGCCACTCCGGTTTTGTGAAAATGTGCAGTCGGACGCTCGGTGCTGGATGTCGTGGTCATCCGGAGGTCCCTGAACGCACCGTGGCTTCGTGCTGCTGGGGGGGGTGGGGGGGGGATCCAACACAAGATCAGACGAACTGATCTGAGATTGAAAAACCCAGTTTGAAATGTTTCCACACCAAGTGTGAGAGGTATAGAGCAACACAGCCGCGACGTTTCAAGAACTGGAACTTTTCTAAAACCACATTTAATTTATGTTCACCTGAAATTCATGGGAAGTTCCTACTGTGTCCAGCAGGGGGAGCGTCTTCTGTCTTATTGAGTTTCATCCTCCAGTCTTTGTTCCTTCATCTCTTAAAAAACTATAAAAACTCTTTAGGAAGTTAATTCATAATAATGGTCACATTGCTGCTTTATTGTACTACTGCTGCTCTACAATCTGATGTTAGAGGAGGAAGATGCTCTATAATCTGGCGTTTCAGCTACAACAATGTTACTGATTAGCATTTTGACGCCACTGCTGATAACATGTGATTTGTGTACCGAACAGAAAAGCGCTCCTGCCAACTCTCTGGTGGTTCTTCTTTTTCTGGCCCCTCCAGGTACCGGCTGTAGCCAGGACTTGCTGTTCTTCCTGTGCGCCATGTACGCCCCAATCTGCACCATCGACTTCCAACACGAGCCCATCAAGCCCTGCAAGGCGGTGTGCGAGCGCGCCAAGCACGGCTGCGAGCCGGTCATGAAGCGCTACAACCACAGCTGGCCCGACAACCTGGCCTGCAGCGAGCTGCCGCTCTACGACCGCGGCGTCTGCATCTCGCCCGAGGCCATCGTCAAGGCGGAAGGACCAGGTATCTAACGTCTGTTTTTTTTTTTTAACCAGCTGAGGTTGAGCAGTCTGCCGGTGGAGCTCCAGAGGTTCCAGGCTGAGATGGTTTGGACATTACAGGATGTTGGAGGCAGACTTATGCCGTTTTTCTACCAGCTCCTACTCCACTCAGCCTCCGTCGTTTTCCATGACAACATAGTACGACGGTGGCGTGGGCGGAGTCATCACCCTGATATGATGCGCAGCTAACCTGCATTGGACATCAGTTCAAATTATTAACTAAATACTATATATTTTTATATATTTATTAATAATATTACAAAATGTGGATCATTACGATGGTGCTTCACTGTCCGGTGTTTCGGTTTCACTGGTTCCCCTGTTAACTGGTGACTTGTGCCAGCAGCCGTCAGCAGCAGCTGATGTTAATATAAGACAAACAAACACTACGATACTTTAAACTTTCATGGAAATGTGGTTAAACGACGTTCTCCTGGACAGCTCCGGGTTCTGGTCGGGTTTTTAACATCTGCTGTGAAAAGGAGACACTGGAGGAGGAAGGTCACCAGTTAACAGGGAAACCAGTTAATCCTAAACACCGGTGGTTCCTGATCCTCCCTCCGTGGAGCTCCTGAATCCTCTGGTCGCCACCAGACAAAGAAACGTCTGCAGCTCGCCGCTGCTTCTGAGCGCCTCTCCAGTTGTGATCCGGTTTTTAAAATGGCCGCTGAACGAGGTCCATCTGACTCATCTGTGTTGTGAGCACCGGCCAATCAGAGGCTGCCGTCTGCCGACATCACATTGTCTCCTGGCCTGAGCTCACTGGGAACCTGGAGGAGGAACCAGGAAAGTACCTGGTAGCAGGTAGTAACACGGAGGACCTGGAGGTGGTTGGTGTAACAGTCTGAGGTAGAAGGAGGAAGATGATGGACTCTTGAAGGAAGCAGTCGAGAGACGACCTTCTAGACATTTTAGTTTTGTCTCAACTGAAAGCTTTTGTTATCATGTCCGACGTCATTCCTGTGTGATTTTATATACATGAGCTACTCGTTCATACGGAGGAATAGAGTTTTGGTTCGGGGTGGGTATTGATGAGATTTTTACGATTCTATTTTAGATTCTGCGGAACGATTCGGTTCTTTATTGAGTCTCTTGTTGATCCTCATCTGGAAATGAAACCTGCAGTTTCACCAGCAGAGGGCGTGCTAACGTTACTGCTGGGACGTTACGGAGGAAACTTTGTTCTGATTGGCTCTAGTGCGCATGTGCTGAAGAACGAGTCACTACGACCTTGATGACCAGGACCAGCAGCAACGTTTCAGAAAAATTGTGTTTTCTTCTGTCGAGATGGAGCACTTTCAAAAAGTTGTGATTTCTCCCGGTAGCAGTAGCAGCATTTTAGAAAAGTACACAGCGACGGAGCGTTTTTCAAAAAGGTCCACCTTAAGAGACATTTTCAAAAAGTTTTGCAATGTCACTTGAAAATGTTGTGTAAATGGGGTCTTAGGTTCTTTTTACCTTTCACTACGGTGTGTTGCGTTTCCCCCCGTTTCCATCGAGACGAAGTCGTAGCGTTTTCAAAAAGTTGCGTTTGACTGGCTCCGACCATCGTCGTCGTGGAAACAAACACCAAAAACGCTACAAACCTTTTCCATCTTCACTTGAAAACGTCGTGTAAACGGGGCCTGAGAAACAAAATGGCGGCGATAAACTACCAATGTGCAAGCTGCTCTTAAAAAAAAAAAGTTTGTTACATTTTCTCAAAGCATGCTAATGCTAATCGCAGCGATAACAGATTCAGGCTGTTGCTAATTTTGCGGTTGCGTATCTTTCGTGTTGTCAGGTTTAGTTTTGTGCTCAGCCAGTAAGCTGGAGTTTAGTGAAAGTATCTGCTAATGCTACATGCTAAGTGCATAGAGCAGAGAGAGATGGCGACGGTCTTCATGTACAAACTGAACTTTGTCCACAGGATTCTAGTTTTCCGCCGTTCAGTGTGAGACTTGTTGCCTGGAAGGAGGTGTTTCCTTGCTACTGGACGACGCGCAGCAGTTTTCCACACTTTTTCTTCAACATGTGGAATCATCCAGACGTTGATTCGTAGCGGCTGTGGCTTGTTACGGCTGCTAACGCGTGAACGGACCGGGGCGTCGACAAACCACACTTACCCAAGTGTTTACCCCCATCGGCCCCACCGGGGGGATATATTTAGCTTTTTGTAGCAGAATCTGGCATCGCCTGAGAGTTGTTGTTGTTGTTGTTTTATTTTTTTTCCACCTCCGGAGCTCAGTAAACACCCGGCGCTGACGTTTACTTCTCACTCCACCCTGAAATTCAGTTTTCAACACTTTTGTTTTTTTTCCTTTTTTTTTAAATTGGAATATTTATTGAATTTAGCTGCACTTTTTTTGGCACCTGAAGGTGAAATATGAAGCAAATTACTGGTGCACCTCAGAAAACATGTATTTTAATGGTTTCACGTACAGTCAAGTCCTTTAATTGTCACAAACAAACAGGTACAGTAAACACAGTATATTGTGCTGTGAATTATTATTACAGTTACAGTTACAACAATGTTGATAATAAGTTTAGAAGAATAAAAACTTAGAGCACGCAGTAATTTAACAATAATAATGCACACAAAAGCCAGATAAATGTATTTATTTTAATGTATATTTCAATATATATTGATTATATTTCAAAACTACTGTAGTCTTAATCAAATCCTAAGAATTATTCGAATATTTTCTTGACTTGTGAAGTATAATGATAAACAATTAAAAAGGAATCAGATATTTTGTTAATGTGCAATAAATCCACAATCTATGGAAGTTTCAGTTGAAATGATGTAAACTTTGTCTGTTCTGAACTTCATTTTACAAACTCTGCTCAGTACACATAGATATACTGTATTTGTATCCGTACACACTATATGTGGAGCTTTAATGAGTACGGGACCCCTGAGGGAGAGAAACTTGGGTTTTCCTGCCGTTTTCTGTCACGTTCCTCCGTCGCCCTCCGACAGATAGCGTGAGTCATTTCCTGTCCGGCTTCGCTCCCGCCGACTCTCTCAAAGAGCTCCTTGATACGAGCGGCCCCCTCACTTCACCCTCCATAAAACCCTCACTGTCCTCTGCTCCTCCACACCAGAAAAATACCCCCCAGCTGCCCTCTGACCTCCGTGACGATACACCCACATACCTCCGGTCTGCCCCGGCCTGCGCTGCCCCGGGTCGGCCCGGCCCGGCCCGGCCCGGCTCGGCTCAGTGGGGCTTTGGGATTTTCCCTCTGTGTGATTTGTTGACTCTCGGAGGTTGGGTCAGGGTGGATCGCTCCAGTTTTCTGAATGTTTCTATTCAGAAGTTTGAGGAGAAAGCAGCCACAGTTTTGTTGCTCTGTGTTGCATTCAAAGACAGTTGGACATTAGAGGACTCGTCTGGGACGTTTCCTCCTTGCTGACGGTTTCGTTCTCCAGCAGGTCCGGCCCGCGCCCCACACCATTAATGTGTGTGCAGCCGTAGAGCAAACTTTAAAATAAGAGTAACACGAAGTTGTAAAGTTGTTTGTAGAGTTTCTGTAGACACACAATGATCATATCTGAGGGGGCAGTCATGTTAAGGTTTCATTTTTACAATTTAGAATCAAAGATATTTCATAACTTTTTTTGCTGTTTTCATTTTATTGATATATATTTTGAGTTGAATTGGTTGTTTTTGACATTTGAGCTATCATGGTTTTAGCCGTTTGGATTTTTGATTTTCCTTTTTCGCGTTTCTCGTGGTTTAAGCTGCTTAAGCGATTTTAGAGGTTTAATCCGTTTGACCATTTTTAAGCTATTTTAGTTTTAAATTGTTGGTCAACAACACAATGTTTTTAAGTGAAAATGAAAAGCTGTCATTGCATTTTGGGTGTTTCTTTATTCAAAAAAGGTTGTACTACGGTCATAGTAACTAGTAGTTCTGCACATGCTCAGTAGAGCCAATCAGAACAAAGTTCCCTCGGTGGTGTCATGACTCCATATTCTCCTGGGACTTGGTACTTTTATTTTGACAGTCACCGTAATAACAATCCAACTTGGTGGTCTGTCCACTAGAATGTCCGTGTTCAACACAAAACATTAACAACAGGATAATGTTTAGAGCTCATTGTTCTCTGCTGTGTGTGTGTGTGTGTGTGTGGCTTCATTACAGAAACAAGCAACAGCGCCCCCTCGAGGCCTGGCACGCGAACTACATCGTTTTGATTATTTCTGTGGAAACGGTCATTGTTTTCAAAACGTTGACGCCCAAACATGAAACTTTTCTGAAAAGAAAAAAAGCAGAAACTAAACATTTCCTCTTGAAACCTTGTCGTGTTAAGGTTTGTTATTTTAGCTGTTTTTAGACGTTTTGGCTGCGTCGTCAGTTTGGACTCTTTTAGATATTCAAGGTACTTAATTAATTGTCGAACCGTCGAAGCAGGAGGAACAACGTTGACTCCACCCTGGTCGAGGAACATCTCTGCTTTCTGCGGATGATGTTGTCGTCTTGGTGCAGAATGAGAGAATCCAGCGCTCACTGGAACAGTTCCCTGTGCGAAGTGTGAAGCTGTTTGGATCCAGATCAGTTCCTCGAGGTTTGAGTCCATGGTCCTCTCCAGGGACAGGATGGTTTGGGGTGGGGGGGGGGGCCTTCCCCAGGTGGAGGAGTTTACGTTTCTCAGGTTCTTGATGTCAGACTGGGACAGAAGGCGGCAGTAACAGTCACTGTAGGACCTTTATGGTGAAGAGGAGCTGAGCTATGAAGCAAAGCTCTCTGGTCACTCTCTGGAGAGGTGAGAGCTCTGGCTTGGTCTGAGAGAGGGATGGATGGATGGATGGATGGATGGATGATGGATGGATGGATGGATGGATGGATGATGGATGGCAGTTTTAGCTGTTTCACCTTTTTTTTAAGTGTTTTTAGCAGTGAGCTATTTTGCTCCTTTGCTTTTTTAATCCTTTTTTGCCCAAAGATTGGAGTCCTTTTGAAAAAGTGTTGGGTTTGCAACTAAAATAAAAAATAAATTAAAGATATATATATATATATATATATGATCTCTCAATGACTTTTGCGTGCTGCTGTCTTGTTAACTTACTTCACAATCCTGGACGCTGGCGTCAGCTTCAGGTCAATATTCCAGTCATGTCTTGCACTGATGGACACGGCCATCGTCTCCCCATCATGTGACCAAGAAATAATATGAAGTGACTGTTTCTGTTTGACTCCGTAGATCCGTACTACCAGGACCCCGCCAGGTGTAACCCAGGTGAGGACGACCTTTGACATTTTGATGAGCTGATCACTTCCTGTTCAGTTAAATGGTTTGTTAAGATGGAAATGGCAAAGAAAGATGCCTGTTTAGTGGTTCCCTAAATCTGTTTGCTGCTTAGTGAGGAAGGTCCCTGGTTCAGGTCCAGGTTGGACCAGTGAAGATGAAATATTTGTGATGCTGTGTGCCATGAAGATGGTTGTAAAATTGATGTCAACTTGCATTTGTCTTAAATCAGAATACCGTCTGTCCGTCATTTGTTTCCACATTATCCGATTTGACGTTGTGGGATTTGAGTTGATCCCAGCTGATGGTTGGTGAAATACATGGAGCAGGTCGTTGATCCATCACACGGCAGAACATGCAAACACACAGAAAGTCCAGAATTGAACCCGGGATGTTTTCACTGTGAGGCAACACTGCGCCGCCCCAACCAACAACAGAACAAAAGACTTTGGTAGAAGTACCCATTCGACTACATACACCCATGTATCGTCAGCCGTCACACAGATCATGGCTCAATTTGTTCCAAGGAACTGGAAGTCTTGGAATTCGGTCACTGTTCATGTAACTTGATTCAATCTTGAATTCTTCATCTAAATAACAGTTACCATCAGATCCTTTAACCCTTCAATGCGACGCTGAATCGTCCTAATAGAGGCCAAAACAAGGAAACGAGGCAGACTTAAGAAAAGAAGCAGAAAGTACCAGTGTCTTCATTTGGAAGGAAGAAAAGTAAAAAGTCGAGTACAGTGCAGATACTTGGAAAAAATACAGAAAGAACGTAAAAAAGTGCATCATGACAGTGTGTTTCCGACTGTCCAGTTCACTCTCTTTTCTGGGTTCAAATCAACAGAATCAAGTCCAGACTTCCCAATGGACTCCAGCAACCTGCACTGCAGAGGACCCAGCGGAGGTAACGCACCGCCCACCACCGTCAGGCTCTTCTCGCATTCAATGCAAACCAGACCGGGTTTCCAGCCGAGGCTCACTTGAATCAAAACTACAAATTCAAGAGCAAAGTTCCAAACAGTACGAAAGCCTCGGAATACAAGACAAAAGGAGAAGTTGACATACAAAACACCAGCGTTTGTTTGTTTCGTTTGTATTTTGATTTCAGTTGCGAAGGATTTCCACAACTTTGTACTTAAAAGTGTTTCGTAAAGACAGTCGACGTATTCGCCGCCGTTTGCGACGTATTCACGTAGAAACTACAATGACTTGGGAATCCCTGACGTAACGAATCGGTCTTCGTCTCCATGGAAACGGAGACAACTTTTCTGAAATGCGCAGTACTCTACCTCTGCAGTACAGTTTGGTTTTTTTTGTCACTTGCGTGAGTGGATCATCAACAGACTGTTTGTGGGTTTTTTTAATCTATGGATGCGTCTCTAACTGTACATTTACCGAATCCTACCATTCAGTACTTCATCAGTGGAAACGTGTTCCTGACAGAAACCAGAAAGTACGTGTTCAAACCAAGAGAGACAGCAGGAAGTTGGTTGAATATTTGCATCGCTCTGTTTTCTGTATGTAACAAAAACACAGAACCGACTCGTGGTCTGGGTTCCAGTGATTTCAGCCTTTCTTGGGTTTTTTGTTTAATCATGTGTAAACACTGGATCGGTCTCAGAGGAAGAGGTTTGCTCGACTTTGTCCAAAGTTTACCAAACTAACCACCAATGGGTCTGTAGTACGAGTTCACCAGTCAAGATGTGGGCATTGTACTGCGGTCCCAGATAGGCGAAGGCACCTTGACAGTCCAGTGGGTGCATCAGATGGTAAATATGGAGGGACTAACGTTCACCCCTGCAGTTATATTCAACCGTTAGTTTGAATTTCAGGCTTACCCGCCCCCTTCCTCGCTCGTCACTGATCCTTGTATTTGATTTCCTGCCGTGACCTGAGCAGTTTGGGGTTACCGGTGCGGTTTGAACCATCTTCTGAACACGAGCTTCCTGTGCTGACCCCTGGGCCACCGCTGCCCGATAGCCTGAATTGCTAACCAGCCTCGACAGCTGGACAGAGACCGGGGCGGCTCTACGGGAGTCGTTCAGTCAGGAAAAGGCTGAGATTTAAAGAAGTCCACCTGGATATCTTTTTAAGCGCTGATAAAAGTTTTCTTCCATTTCAGTCGATCGCTGCAGATGTAAGACGGTCCGAATGTCTTTGAAGACCTACCTGAAGAATAACTACAACTACGGTAAGTCGCCTGGGACTCCCAATCATCCAATGACCAATCCATTTAGATTCTGGGACGTTAACGGTGAACTGTTTCAGAATAAATCCCCCAACGCTGTGAAAAAATGTCCCATACAAAGCAGTTGAGAGAGGCTCCTCATCGAGGAGATCGAAGGAGATCAGCGTCTGTTGCCATGGAGACGCTCCCTGCTCAGTGTTTCACAGTGATGTAGCTACCTGACAGGCTCGTTAGCATTGATATGAGCTAACGGCTATCATGCAAGTGATGCTAACTCAGTTCTGTAAACCTAAGCGTTTTGCATAGGTCTGCACTCTACCGAGTGTAGCTCTAGTTTGACTCCTGTAGGTGGGTGGGATGTTAGAAACGCTAAAGTTAAACAGAGACTGGCTCAGAGCCTCTTCCAGGTTCTTGGCGATCCACGATGTTTGGTTCTATTCAGTGTGGTTCTATGGCTCTCAATGTCTCTAAAGTAATTATTTTTGTGTGAATAAACGGGCGTCTATTGGTTTTTGTCTAATGGTTTTTAATGGTTGGGGCTCTCCAGGCCGGCGGGGGAGGGGCGGAAACGTCCTGCTCCAAGATCTTTATTTTCTCAAAAATCTGAATCCTCTTTATTCCACTTGTGGCTCAAACGTCCGACTCAATTATCTTGGAAATCTCACTGAACTGGGTTGACCTCTTGTTCAGATTCATTATTTCTCTCAGGCCTGCCCCCCCACCCCACCCCCCACACCAACCCACCACCACCCCATGACGGAGGGCAGAGTGTCCTGCAGACACAATTAGATCACCAAGATTAAATTAGAGACAAAAAAGACAAAACCTCAAGACGTAGCAGGCAGACACGATTTGGCAAATCCACAGAGATTTCCATGTGAGCTTCACACACATCATTCTTCTGGCCACAGAATCCATTTGGCAAAGACTTTTGATTCTGTTTCCAGCCGTCATGTAACAAGAACCCGGGTCCAAAATGCTTACATGTGATTGAAACCGAGTTCAGTGAAGCGTCAGAGGTTTTCTTCGTACGTCTTCCTGCTGGTGGTCTCATTGTCCATAATTACCCCCGTCTTTACAGCTTTGACTGGATCGTGTCATATTTCCAGATAAAGTTGGTTTCTGTTGAAGTAACTGTAACTATGGAGCAACACACATGTTTATTTATGACACAAGGAAGTAAAGAATCTTCATTTGGTAGATTATTTCTTAGTTGTAACTCATCTTGTGAAAGTCAAAGTACTTCTTTTTTTGTAGTTCCTAGTTGGGGGTTTTTCAGCATGCGTTTTTTATTTGTATTCTTTTTAACAATAACTTGGCCTGGAGAGGAATCCTCTAGGGGATGCAGATGAATTTTGACAAATAACAGATTTGTGGGAAATACATTTGGTTGACATTTTCAACTAACTGGCATGTCGTCAAACCCCGGGTCAACTTTACCAAACTTCCACGAAGTCCAGGTCACGCTCTTTGGTCGTTACCGTGTCTCTTAGTCATTGTCCACTTGTGACATGTCTTCAGAAGTAATCTGGGAGTCCGGCTAAGTGGGTGAGTCAAAGTTGGGAGAGTTGGCTGAGTTAAAGGGTGAGAGTTGGGTGAGTTAGAGAGTGAGAGTTGGGTGAGTTAAAGGGTGAGAGTTGGGTGAGTTAAAGAGTGAGAGTTGGGTGAGTTAGAGAGTGAGAGTTGGGTGAGTGAGAGGGTGGGAGTTGGGTGAGTTAAAGAGTGAGAGTTGGATGAGTTAGAGGGTGAGAGTTGGGTGAGTTAGAGAGTGAGAGTTGGGTGAGTTAAAGAGTGAGAGTTGGGTGTGTTAAAGAGTGAGAGTTGGGTGAGTTAGAGGGTGAGTTGGGTGAGTTAGAGGGTGAGAGTTGGGTGAGTTAAAGGGTGAGAGTTGGGTGAGTTAGAGGGTGAGAGTTGGGTGAGTTAGAGGGTGAGAGTTGGGTGAGTTAAAGGGTGAGAGTTGGGTGAGTTAGAGGGTGAGAGTTGGGTGAGTTAGAGGGTGAGAGTTGGGTGAGTTAGAGGGTGAGAGTTGGGTGAGTTGGGGCCAGCCAGTTTGATGTGTCATGAGTTTAAACCACCGCCGGCGCTCCAGGGTTGTAACGTCTTTGCTCGGCGTCTCACTCTACGCCGACGACTGTCTCCTGCAGTGATCAGGGCGAGGGTGAGGGAGGTGAGGAACCGAGGTCTGGAGCCCACCGCCATCATCGACGTGAAGGAGGTGCTCAAGTCCTCCTTGGTCAACATTCCCCGGGAGACGCTGACGCTCTACTACTCGTCCTCCTGCCTGTGTCCTCCGCTGGTCCCCGGGGAGGAGTACCTCATCATGGGCTACGAGAACGAGGAGACGTCCAGGTACAAACACAAGCAGGGATTACAATCTGTACTCCAGTACCTGTAACTAAAATCCCACTTTCTCTTCTGGCAGGCTGCTTTTGATTGACAGCTCTGTGGCTCAGAAGTGGAAGGACCGAATGGGCCGCAAGGTGAAGGTCAGTGTCACGTCAGGAAATAATGCACACTCAGCAGTTTTTCACTCGAAACTCACCGACTTTAGACTTCCATGACGGTTGAGACACTTAATCCAGGTTTCTAAAAGCTTTTTACCCACACACAGTGACGTGCATGTGATCATCCAGCTTCCTTCAGATCCCTTAAAACTCTTTCTAACACAAAAACACAAAGTTTTCCTTTAATCTAGAGTTCTGAATAATCAGCTTCATGCTGAGCGTGACGTGTTTTCCTCTTCAGTCAAATAGCATTAAAAGGAACAATAAAGTTAGCTCAAAGAAAAAAGAAAAAAAGATTTAAATGATTTAAAAATATATATATTTGAATAATCAGTAAAAAAATCAATTTAAAACAAAAGAATTCAGCTCTCCTCCAAAAGGAGTTTATATCTCCTGACTAAAAATGGCCTAAAAAAAGAAGCAGAAAAAGCCGGAAATTAATAAAACCACGTCAAAATTTAAAAGGTAAAAAACCCAAGCTAGTTTAAAAACGATCTAAAAACGACTGAAAATGGAAAAAAAAAAACCTGCTGAAAATATCTAAAATTGATAAAACAGCTTACAGCAGCTTCAAAAGACGGGAAAGCAGCTAAAAGCTCGAGAAAAGAGAAAAGAAAAAACAGCAAACTTATTTGAAAAGAATCTAAAAAATACCTGAAAATGGAAAAAAAACTGTCGAAATGGCAAAATATGCTTAAATATCTAAAACGATTAAAAAGCTGCAAACTGCTTCAAATGGCTTAAAATAGAAAGGTAGAATAGTTCTAAGAGCTAAAACTACTAGAAAGGGTCAATGGAAGTTTGATAAACGGCCTCAAAACTAATTACAGAAAATTGGAGAAATAAAAAATGGAAACGGAAAAAAAAATTTGAAAATCAACAAACCAACTTACATGTACTTTTTAAAGTTAAACAGTAAAATGAGCAAAATCAGAAAAAAAAAGTTTGTAACGTCTCCAATAAAATACTTCCTGTTTTAAAGTTTTGGGCTTCGATTATAGTTTTATTCTTTTTAACGTCGGGATCAAATCTCCTTTTCAACTTTATCAACTGTTATTAAAGTTTAGATTTTAAGTTTTTTTTTTTTTGCATTTTCATTAATGGTAATGACAGGGAGTACTACAGTACTACCCCAATATACTACAGCAAGGGGAACAAAATACTTTCCAACACTTTCAGAATACTTTATTTACGTTTTAAAGCTCCAACATGTTTTTTGCTCCTCGATGATTTTAATTTGGATGAAAATGGTTGAAAATGATCATTTAATGATTTTAAAGTACCAGAGGTTCTTTCAGGGATTCTAGTTATTCTGATTCGCTGACGCGACGTTTTCTTCTCATGTTGTTGTTGTTTTGTGTTCAGAGGTGGGATCAGATCCTGCAGGGGAAACGCAGAGCGCCGCCGCCCCGGAGCCGCCACTGAGACCACAGAGTGTGTGTGTGCGTGTGCGTGCGTGCGTGCGTGCGTGCGTGCGTGCGTGCGTGCGTGCGTGCGTGCGTGCGTGCGTGTGTGTGTGTGTGTGTGTGTAGATATTGCACTATCACAGGCTGTTGTAGCTGAATGTAGTTCATCTCTTCATCTGTCTGATTTTATTTTTTTCTTTGCACAGACATTGTTTAGTGTGTGTTTTTAAAGGTGTGTGTGCGTGCGTGTGTGCGTGCGTGTGTGTGCGTGTGTGTGTGTGTGTGTGTGTGTGCACACTTGAAGCACTCCCCTGAGAGCAGAAAGGAGTGAAGCTTTAAACGCAGCCGTTCCAAAACGTACGAGACACTTTCAATGAACTTTCCCTTTCGGCTCCACGTTTCTTCCTCCTGCTGGTTTCAACAACGATTCATCACGTCGACCTGAACTTCATTCAGTCGTGCAGAAGAAGTGCGAGGAAATACTGCATCAACAACAACAACAACAACAACGTCGACGGCAGGAATCCACAAAAAGGGTTTTTATTAAAAAAGGACCAAAGAAACGACGGAGATGAAAACAGCGATGGAGGTCGTCAGACCGCGTCCAGTGAGGATGACCTGATGTGCAGCAAATGACCACAGACCTGACTGAATACTGAGACACAAAGTGACTGAAGACACAAATTAATATGGAAAAATACCCAAAATAACAACGTGGTAAAGATGAAAATAAAGATTAGACGGACTGGGTTATAGTATGGATGAAGAACAATTCAAGGAAAGTAAAATTAAAATGGCTTAAAAAACCATGGAACCATGAAGAGAGTGAAAAAGACGAGAGATGAGAAGAACCCAGAATAACATCAGAGACACAACATGACCACAAGAGGACAGAAGACAACAGGAGGACAGAAGACCACAGCAGAGAGACGAACCACAAACCTGGACAAAGATCCTTCAGTTCAAACACAAACTGCAAAAAGACGAAACAGAGAAGAAATACCAATTAAACCAAAAGTGACTTTAAAAGACAAAAGAATTAAGACAAGCTAAGAAACGGAGACGTGAAGACAAAGAGAGGAAGAAGTTCCAGCAACAAGAGAAATAAAGAGCGAAGGAAGAAAAGCATGAAAGAGCCAGACGACTGTGACGAGACGGAACGAGCCCGAGAGACGTCACCGCGGAGACGCCGGAGCTTCACCTGTAAATAACAGCCGTAGTTTAACGGTCGTTCTAAACTTCTTCTTCTTGTTTTCACTCATTTAGAGTCTCGACATGTAAAGATTGAAGGTTTGCACACTTTTGAAGGCGTCGACCTTTTTGGACTCGTCGTCGTTTCCGTTTCTTTCTTCAGCCTGCAGATTGTTTCATGTGTCTTACTTTTCTTTGGTTTTTACTTCCTGTTTCTATTGTTTTTAAAGACATAATCGCCATGACGACCTGTTTACTGATTAAATCACATGAAACAGACCGGGGGGGACGTGACGACGTCGCATCTGTGTCGCTTCATTCGGGATTTTTCCCGGAAAGATTTTCTGTTCATCAGAAAAACGACGATGCTCGATAACGATATAAAAATCTAGAGCTACGCTCGGTAGAGCGCGGCCCTTCGCCAACGCCACATTTATTTATTTGAGCATTGCTATCTTGTTAGCCGTTAGCTCATATCGATGCTAACTAGCCTGTCAGGTAGCGACGTGTGACACACTGAGCAGGGAGCGTCTCCATGGCAACAGACGATGATTTCTTCAGGTTTTTTTGGGGATTTATTCAGGAACATTTAGCCGCTAACGTTCCACAATCTAACGGATTGGTCCTCTAATGACGACAAATCATCCCTGAAGATTTCATGCAATTTGAGTTAATAGTTTTTGTTAAAAGTTGTTAAAAGACCTGCACACAAACAAAAAAATAAATAAAAAAGTAAAGATGAAAACAACCTTTTCGGCCAACTTTCGTTGGTGTTGTTAATAATATTAAGAGTTTAGTTTTTTTTCTCAGTTTTCACGTGAGACATGAAGAAAAAACATTTCAAATCTATTAAAATGCATGTTTCTCCTGCAGCGAGTGAGAAAACAATGGAGTTTGAGGCCTCGTTTCCACGGCGACGCTTCCAAGTGAAAAACGCCTCGTTTTCACTTTCCTGTTTCCGAAAAGTTTCACGTTCACACGGCAACGTTCTGTTGTTGATTACGTGTAAAAGTATTTTTGTCCCGTTGAGTTTGTGAATGTGTGTGTGTCCCTCCTCCTCTTCCTCATCCTCTTCCTCCTTTCTCCTCTTCCTCCGGTCTTTCTGCCATTTCCATGGGAACACGTTGTTTTCATAACTTTGCTGTGTGAACGGGAAGCTTTTCTGAAACGGCAAAGTGAAAAGGAGGCGTCGCCGTGGAAACGAGGCCTCAAGCTACATTATTTTCTCTAGAAAAATTAACTTGGACAGATTTTATATGTTTTGAGGTGAAAACTCAAATAATCCCTAATCTGACTTCAGCCGTTCAAACAGAATCTAGTTCATGTGTCGGAATAAATGTATGAATGTTTTTGAAATTCATAGTTAAATCATCCAAAGTGAAGAGAAGTGGAGGACTAAACCGAAGAGGGATTTCTCTTCACATGGATGCAGATTTTTTTCAGATTTTTTTAAAGTTGTTCGGCATCAAAGGACTTTTTAAGCTGGAGTTGGTTTTAATCCAACCAAGAAAACAAAGTGACGCGTGAAGCCTGGATGGACTGAAATAGTTAAAACACTCGCCAGCAGTTTTTCCCCTTTGAGCGGCGATGGAGCGTAAAAGTCCACATCTGTTCATGAGCGCGCCGCGTCACGGGGGCGCGCGCCGCTCCAAGCCAAACAGCCAAGCCTCAGACTGTCCAGCACACACACACACACACACACACACACACACACACACGCACACACACACACACACACACACACACACACACCGCTGCGCTCCATTTCACACCATGAAACAATAGAAGGGCGCGCAGTTGCAGCGGTTCCAGCGGTTTATGGCGCAGCGCTGCGTCATGCTGACCTCAGACCTCCAGCTGCCCGCAAAGCCCCGCAGGAGCGGCGCAGAGCCTCAGAACTGCCCCGCTCCAATAATACCCCAGTGGAAAGTCCCTCGGGTCATTCTGGTAATTCCATGGGAACTTTTAAAACATTGTTGTTTCTTTTTCATGCAGTATTTTTCCACTTTGCACATGTGAGACTTTTTTACATTTTTGATATTTCACGGGCTGGATTTGCCATAAAAATAAGTTAGTAGAAGTAAAGTAAATATGTAGGAAATGTTCATCTTCTATTTATTCAAGCACAAAACAAATCAGTCATTTCTAATCCTGCGTTGTAATTTTTTTGTGTTTTATAAAAAAAAGTTCCTAATTTTAATAACCAGCATTTCCAGAACGAGGGGAAGAAAAATCTACTTTTTGTGTTTTTCATTTGTCAAAAATAGAATATTCAATGACTAAAAATGTCCATTTATGTCATTAAATGTTGAAAAAATTAAAGAATAGATTGAGGACAGAAGTCAGAATTGTCATTTAATTCAATCAAATCTAATTTACAAAGAGAAAAAATTTCATTTCATTTCAAAAACATGTTTGTTTCTTGTGTTATTTTGAGATTCTGGCTGGTCTCTGGTTTCAGGCTCCTTGATTTTCCCTCCCGGTGTCTGATCGCTGCTCTGCTGTATTTCACCTGGGTGTGATCGTCGGCACCTGGTGGCTGTGTCTTCACCGAGTCCTGGTTGTTCCTGTCGCTCTGCAGCGTCTCAGTCCGGGCTCGTGTGTTTGAACTTTCCTTTGTTTTCTCCTGGGATCTCGACGACTTTCTGATTTTGGGTCGTTTGATTTTGGGTTTGCTGAATTTAAAGGAGGTCCGGTCAGTCCGAACAAAGTTTTAATATGAAAATAGTCATAAAAAGAAAGATACAGATTGAAGCACTGAGGTAGAATGAAAGGACGTGGAGAAATGAGAGGATCTCAAATAAGTAGAAAGTTTGGACACTGCAGTATCACGAAAAGTGGTTGATTGTATTCAGAGGAGCAACAGCGACCTCTGCTGGTTTTACTAGAAATAACACCAGCTGAGGCCTCGGATGAGGAAAATGGAAATTAAATCACATAAATAAAAAAATGAAACAAAATCAAGAGAAATGGAATAAAATATAATGAACAAAGTCAATTAAATAATGTAAAAAAAACCATTTAAATATAAAATTATAAAAACAAATAAAACTGAATAAAAAAATCATAAAAATGTGTTGAATCATATCAAAAAAAATTAATTTAAAAAACGGAAAGATTACTGCGATTTTTGAAATATTAAACTAATAAAACAATAAAATCAAACATAAAAAAAATAAAATAATAGATAAGAAAATAAAGTTTAATTAATCAATTTTAAATTTTTGTTGGCACTTTCATTACTATTACTTTTTCTTCCAAAGATTAATTTTATTCTTTGTACTTTTCCTTTCCTGTATTGGTCTAACTTTTTTCCCTCCGTGTCTCAAATATAAATTAGTTAAATATATGAATGAAAATATGTGTTCATGTTCTTCTTGCACACAAAACTTGAGTGTGGAACATCAGTTTATCCTCTTATAAAATACAAAGTAAAAAAAAAAATAGCAGAAACGTTTGTAAAAATTCTGTAAATCCCCTCACAGAAAGACACTTTATTGAGAAAAGATGCACAATAAAATACAGCACGATGTCCACAGTGAGTCAGTAACACGTCCGGAGTGCGGAGGGCGTCCCACAGCTTTACTTCATAGAGTAAATACAAACAATGGAGACAGGAAGTGAAAACAAATAAAAACTAGTGTTCAGTAGATCCGGGGTAAAGTCTGTCAGCTGATCCGTCCAACCAGCTGCACCAATCACCATCCAGCGCTGTCACTCGCTGACCAATCACGTCGCTCCCTCGTCAGCGTCACAGCTCGTCCTGCAAACAACAACAACAACAAGTCGGACGGTTCAGTTCAGGAACTTTCATCGATCTGAGGGTCGGAAAATGAGAATTTTAGCATCTAATTTAAATAAAAAGACCAATTTTAGGTCTTTAATCAGAGTAAATATGAATAAATCTGATATTACCTCGAGATAAACTCAGTAAAAAAGTAATTTAGAGTTCATTTCAATCGATATCTGGTTCAAACTAAACAGTTAAAACTCATTCATGAATGAAGATTGGCCGTGAAGCGTTGAAATGACACAACGACGACAACAAAGTAGCTCGGAGCCACTGAAAACACAACTTTTTGAAAACGCTCCGACTCTGTGCCTCATTTCCTGCTTTTTAATTTGTGAAACACGTTGAGCTGTACTTAACGTATCAAACAGACTAAATAAAGTAGTGGGGTTTTTTTTGTACTATTACAATAAAGTGAAGTAGCTCAATGCACCATCTTGTGGTACAAAGTGGAATTGCAACACTTGCTGATTGAAAATTAAAGTGGGAAATCTTTACAAAAACAAACAACAGCGCCAACTTGTGGCCTGGCAGGCTAACTGCATCGTCTTCAGTATGAGCAAAAACCGTGCGTCGTTACCTGAGAGGCTGTCGGGTAAAGATCACGGACCAGACGGACTCACCTTCGGATCCTTGTGTAACCGTGGCGACAGACGGTCTAGCCGCTGTCTGATGATGTCGGAAATCACGCCGGAGTCCCGACTGTTGATGTGCTCGCCGCTCTGCTCGTTCTGCACGCACACACACACACACACACACACACACACACACACACACACACACACACACACACACACACACACAAAAACACCTTTTTTCATTCACAAACTCAACGTGACAAAAATACTTCACGTAATCAACACCAAAACGTTGCCGTGTAAACGTGAAACTTTTCTGAAACAGGAAAGTGGAAACGAGGCGTTTTTCACTTGAAGAGTTGCCGTGGAAACGAGGCCTCAAACTACAGTATTTTCTCATTCGTTGCAGGAGAAACATGCATTTTAATAGATTTAACATTTTTTCTTTGAGTCTCAGGTGAAAACTGCGAAAAAAAATATCCTTACAATCTTCTCCACTAATTTAAAATGACAGAATTTGAACTATGAGGGGAAAGTACAGAAATCGTGGGACGAACGCGATAAAAAAATCTCAAGTTCAAATTCAACTGCAGCTTGGAAGGAAGGAAGGAGGAAGGAGGGAGGAAGGAGGGAGGAAGGAGGAAGGAGGGAGGAAGGAGGGAGGAAGGAAGGAAGAAGGAGGGAGGAAGGAGGGAGGAAGGAGGGAGGAAGGAGGAAGGAGGAAGGAGGGAGGAAGGAGAGAACTAAAGAAGGAAGGACAAATGTAATTATTGATCAGAGTTGTTTTATAATCTCAACTCTCTGGAGAAAAAAAAGAGAGACTCCTAGTGGACAAATCAGGAACAGCAGTGTCTCTTGATTCATGAATTGAACTTTTTAAGGTCGTTTAGAGCCAAATGTTTGAGACGCTTCATCCAGTCAGATGTTGGGAGTTTTTTTGGAGGAATTACATGAAAACTGTATAATAATCCCAAATATACTGGACAGTAACAAACTACAGTGACTCGACACTGCCGCCTAATGGACATAAAGAGACATTACGGTCTACTGTTTTAGCACTGTGTGTGTGTGTGTGTGTGTGTGTGTGTGTGTGTGTGTGTGTGTGTGTGTGTGTGTGTGTGTGTGTGTGTGTGTGTGTGTGTGTGCTCTCACCCTCTTCCTGCCCTGGTAGGGGTAGAAGCGGACGGTGGGGTACGCAGTGATTCCTGCTGATTGGCAGGTCTGGTGATGAGCCTGACAGTCCACCTTCCCCGCACGCACCTCGCCCTTCATCATCTGCCCACCGCCAGACAAACATCCCGTTAACAGCCTTTCCTCTATCCTCGTCGTCGTCGTCGTCATCATCATCATCATCATCATCATCATCGTCATCATCATCATCATCATCATCATCACCATTGCCTCACCCGAGCCAGAATCTCAAACTCCGGAGCAAAGTGCTGACACGGGCCGCACCACGGGGCGTAGAAGTCCAGGACCCAGTGATCTGGACCGAACAGAACCAGAGACCTGAAGGTGTCTGGAGTCAGATCCACCGAGGCCCGAGGGAGAGAGCTGCACACACACACACACACACACACACACACACACATACACACACACACACACACACACACACACGATTAGAAGAGACTTCACACCAAATAGAAGGAAGGAAGGAAATGTGAATGTGAGCAAGTAAAGGAAGTAAAGGAGGAAGGAAGCAGGTAGAGAAGGAAATAAAAAATAAATAAGCAACTGAACAATAAAGGGCACAAAACATCAAGTGGAGGAGGAAATAAAGGAGGAAGTGAGTGAGACAAAAGTGAGGGAAGAAGGAAGTGAGTCGGGAGGAAGTGAGTGAGGAAGTGAGTCGGGAGGAAGTGAGTCAGGAGGAAGTGAGTCGGGAGGAAGTGAGTCAGGAGGAAGTGAGTCAGGAGGAAGTGAGTCAGGAGGAAGTGAGCCGGGAGGAAGTGAGTCAGGAGGAAGTGAGCCGGGAGGAAGTGAGTCAGGAGGAAGTGAGTCAGGAAGTGAGTCAGGAGGAAGTGAGTCAGGAGGAAGTGAGTCGGGAGGAAGTGAGTCAGGAGGAAGTGAGTTGGGAGGAAGTGAGTGAGGAGGAAGTGAGTCGGGAGGAAGTGAGTGAGGAGGAAGTGAGTCGGGAGGAAGTGAGTCGGGAGGAAGTGAGTGAGGAGGAAGTGAGTCGGGAGGAAGTGAGTCGGGAGGAAGTGAGTCGGGAGGAAGTGAGTCGGGAGGAAGTGAGCCGGGAGGAAGTGAGCCGGGAGGAAGTGAGTCGGGAGGAAGTGAGTCGGGAGGAAGTGAGTCAGGAGGAAGTGAGTCGGGAGGAAGTGAGTCGGGAGGAAGTGAGCCGGGAGGAAGTGAGTCGGGAGGAAGTGAGTCGGGAGGAAGTGAGTGAGGAAGTGCTTCCTCACCTGAGCGCCCACGCTCTGAGTGATTGAGCGTCTCTGTGCCAGCCATTGTAACTCCTGCAGAGAGACAAAATAATAATGTAGAACTTCTAGAACAGAAACACGCAGAACATTCGGCAGCGTGACCTACGAGAAGCGGTCCGGCTGGCGGGCGCTGCCGGGGTACAGGCGGATCTCGGGGTACGCTCTCACGCCCTGGTTCTGACAGAACGACTGGAAACGCTGACAGTCGACGGAACCGACCGAGATCTGACCCGACAGCAGCTGTGAGAGAGAGAGAGAGAGAGAGAGAGAGAGAGAGAGAGAGAGAGAGAGAGAGAGAGAGAGAGAATGAGATAAAAAAAATGTATTGGTTTTTAAACACCAATAAATAAATAAATACAAGTAGATGAAAACATAACCTTCACCCCAACGTCCATTGGCGAAGGTATTAAATCCACCCTGTATTGTACCCCCCCACCCCCACCCCCACCCTGTGAATCTTTGGCGCCCCCCTGTGGAGGTCAGACACCCTGGGTGGGAATCAGAACCTCAGTGGAAGGTCTGGTCCCCCAGGAGGACAGGACGGTGTGTCGTACCCGGGCCATGCGTCTCCACTCGGGCAACAGAGCCTGACAGGGGCCGCACCACGGAGCGTAGAAATCCACCGCCCACACCTCGCCGTCAGCCCGACCTGCAGCACAGGCAAACATTTACACTCAGCCGGGAGGAAACGATGAAGCTTTCCTCTTCCTCCAGGCTGTGGGAAGAAAACAGGTTCTGGAAAGGACTGGAACTCTCTAAATGTTTCATGAAGGAATGCAGTGGATTTAACTGAAGAGAGAGAATCCATCAAGAAAATTCAACTCGTTAATCTCAAATTTGGATCACTTGTTATTAACTAAAATCACAAATTTAATACAGACAAATTGTGTTTATCCTGAAATCTTTGACTTGAATATAAAGTTCTGTGTACATGACAGCGTTTTGCTCCCACTGTTACCTTCACAACCGAACTGTGGCGTTGGCGAAGGTCAGCACTCTACCGAGTGTAGCTCTAGTGAACGTTTGTGTCGTTTTGTTCTCTGCTGCATGTGTGTGTGTGGTTCCATTACAAAAACAAAGCGCAGCACCCACTAGTGGCCCGGCATAAGAACGACATTGTTTTCCACGTTTCTGCTGTTTTGGTGTAAACGGTGAAAACGTTGCCAAAAGGCAAAACGATGCACTTTCACTTGAAATGCTGCCGTGTAAACAATGTTTATACCGTTAATCTTACTAAACAACCATTGGCGACAGGAAGTGGAAACGTAGGGGAAGGCAAATTAAATTACGATTTAATTTTGAAGCGTTTAACTGAACTTGAAATCCGCCAAGAAGAGCAGAACCACCTTGTCTCATCTTTTGCTTTATATATTTTGAATATACATTATATATTTTCCATAGTAATAGTTATATGAATATATATATTTTCTTTTCACTGTAAATGTTTTATATTTACATACTTGAAGGCCAGGCTATTTGCACTATATCTAGTTTCTTCTCCACTGTTTGGTTGAATGTTAGTTACACCTGGATAGATAAATAGAATTGTGTGTCGTCTATAAAACAATGGAAGTTAATGGAGAGTTCCATGGTAACATTCCCGACATGAAGCATGAAGCATAATGTGCAAAGTGTTGGTCCCAACACAGAAACCTGTGGAACTCCATGGTTAACTTTAGTTACATGACCTAGTTCAATCACAGTAACTAGACAACATTTAGTATCTAGTTAACAATTCAAGCAGCCGTCTGCTCTAACGAGTTTTTCATTCTTCTCGTCACATTTTTTACCTTTGACCTTCTCTTTGAAGCTGGACGGGTCGAAAACCGTCACGGAGGGATTGATCAGATCCTGCGGAGGCGGAAAAGAAACTTTCAGACGTCGTCATCAGAACTTATTAGAGAGACGAACGTCCCTACGGAGCGATTCTCACCTCTATGAACTCCAGGATGCCGTCGGCTGAGTGATGCCCTTCGTACTCATGAATGGAGGAACCGTTGAAGATCACGGTGGTGGGATAAGCCTGGATTTTATACTGAGGCAGGAGGAGGGAGTCAAAATGAATGGTCCAGTCCGGAGGGTGTGTGTGTGTGTGTGTGTGTGTGTGTGTGCGTGCTCACCGTGGAGCAGAGGGTGTGGTGAATGGTACAGTCCAAAGTACCAAACTTCATCTGTCCGGCGAGTTGGATGGAAGCTTTCCTCAGCTCGGGCAGCAGAGCTCGGCAGGGAGGACACCACTGCACACAGGAAGTGATCAGCGACACAGGAAGTGATCAGCCACACAGGAAGTGATCAGCCACACAGGAAGTGATGAGCCACACAGGAAGTGATCAGCCAAACAGGAAGTGATCAGCCACGCAGGAAGTGATCAGCCACACAGGAAGTGATCAGCCACACAGGAAGTGATCAGCCACATAGGAAGTGATCAGCCACACAGGAAGTGATCAGCCACACAGGAAGTGATGAGCCACACAGGAAGTGATCAGCCACACAGGAAGTGATCAGCCACATAGGAAGTGATCAGCCACACAGGAAGTGATCAGCTTTAACATTTACATTTCTGGCACTTTGAATTCCCTTCAGGACTTTTAATCTGCTCTAAAGAACAGCGTGTGGGACATTACCAAGATGTGAGGACAATTTTAGAAATCCTGCTTGAAACAACGGAATTTAAAAGCTCAATACGGACAGTTAAACTTTATATTAACCCTTCGTAGGGCGACTCACTGAAAATACTTAAGAAATGTAGAGTTTCTGCCTCGTCGATGTAGTTGAGGATATTTTAATGTACATGAATCTTAAATTTAAACATTTTAGAAGCAGAAATTTTAAAAACAGGCTTTTTCACAAGTTATGCAATAATTCTCATTGTTGGTTTATTTATTTACTTGTTTGTTTGTTTATTATGAATTACAATTGTTCAATAAATATAGTATTTTATCATGATAATATTATTACTAATATATATATTCTTATTGTTATTAATAATAATAATAATAATAATTATAATAATAATAATAATAATAATAATAATAGGTTCTTTGCTAGGATTTTATTTCAGATAAGCCTGTTAGATTTTTATCGCCCCCCTTTAAAGGAATTACAGTCCAAATTAGATTCTCTATTTTCTTTGTTTGAGAATTATTTTATTTTATTTTATTCTATAAAATTCCATGTCTCTTTGTAAATGGACATCTTGTGTTTTGCACCAGGTTTATTGTTAATATTTTTTAAATTGTCCAGAAAGAGTGTAATATTTTCATCTTTTAAGATAATGAAGAATCAAACACAGCTGTGTTATAAGGCGAAGTTCCTCGTCATCGTTCTACGATATGAGCTGCAGGATTAAACTCTCCACATCTGTTTGACTTGTAGGTGGAGCTTCTTCAACCTGCCTCAAAGGTAAACTAGGAATCATCTCAATCAAGCAGAAAAAACGTGTTCAGGCGACATTAAAGTCTGCTGGCGTCACAAAAAAGACGTGAGCTTCAATAAAGGCGGTTAACACCAAGCAAAGGGTATTCATGGGACTGTGGCGTCTCAGAAAGTCACAGGAAATGTCACAATAAAAGTCAAATAAAAGTTTTTTAGAAAGTCAAAAACAGGGATGGTGACTGAGAATAAGTCCCAGAACGTCCAATGGAGAGTGACAGAAAAGACAAAGGAGGTGTCGTTAGTCTGGAAAAGTGTAAGACAAAGTCAGAAGAGACTTAGAAAGTAAAAAAAAAAAAATAGGTGACAAAAGAAAAAGTCACTAAAAGTTAGAAAATCAAAAGTTTAAGGAAAGTCAAAAACAGACTTATACAGATTATGTCACAAAAGTCACGAATAATGTCCCAAAAACGAGAGAAAGTCAGTCAAAGAATCAGATAAAGTTCCTGAAAGTTTGAGAAAGAGACAAAAGACTGAGAGTGAAAAAGTCTCTGACAGAAACGTAAAAATAAAAGTCACAGAAACTCATAAAATAAAATAAAATAAAATAAAATAAAATAAAATAAAATAAAATAAAATAAAATAAAATTAAATTAAATTAAATTAAATTAAATTAAATAAAATTAAATAAAATTAAATAAAATTAAATAAAATTAAATAAAATTAAATTTAATTAAATTTAATTTAATTTAATTTAATTTAATAAAAAAACAAGAAGCCAAAGTAAATCTGAAAAAGTCAAAGGAAGTCAGAAAGAAAAATCTTGAAATCAGAAGTTGTTACTGAAAGGTTCTGGAGCGTTTGAAGAAAGTCACAGATGGCGACGACAACAAAGGCACAACTGAATGTGACAAAGTGGGAAATGGTCAGAAGAATTTAGAAGTAAAACAGAAGCAGAAACCAAAAGTCGAACAAAGATCCAAACTTTAGACGGAAAATCTGACAAAAGAGAGAAAGACGGAAATCGTCACAAGAAATCACAAAGTCATGAAACGTCAGAGGAAGAATAGAAGAATTCATAATACGACATAGAAAATCAGACAAATCGACAATTATGAGAAAAAGAAGGAAATCAGTCTTGAAAGAAAGTAAAAGGAAACTTTAACCAAAGCGTCTGGACGGCGTCATTAAAAGTCATTAAAAGTTATTAAAAGTTATTTTAAGTGAAGAAGTTCAGTGTCCAGGAGACTTGTTATGGAGTGAATTCAGGCAGAGGAGAACTCCACCCGACCTGGACACCAACTTCATCAGTGAAGGTTTGAGGGTGTGACGGATCCTTTTCATTACTGACCGGAGCGAAAAAGTCCACGAGCCACGGCTCCTTCCTGTCTGACGGGAAGTTCTCCGGCCGCAGCGTCGTCACGTGAGCGCGGACGCTGTCTCTGGCAAAACCCACGATGTTGTAGAGAACGTCTTTACCTGAAGCCGGAGAGACGGCGCAGAGTCACACAAACACTGAAGTCACTTCACACAACAAACTTCCTCTGGAGGAATGAAGAGCCACAAGTTTGAAGTTTGAAGCGAACCGACGATGCAACACGAGAGAAGATGAATGAAAGTGGAGAACCGACCGTGGTGGATCTCGAAGTCGTGGACTCCCAGACCCTTGAAGACGGCCACGCAGGGTTTGTGGATGTAGAGGGACTCACACAGCTTCGCATCGACACGACAGTCCACCCTGCCCACCTGAACACACACACACACCGTCAGCACACACACACCGTCAGCACACACACACACACACACACACACACACACACACACACACACACACACACACACACACACACACACACACACTCTACCTGTATGTGGTCGCCCCTCAGGAAAGCCTGCAGCTTCTTGTACTCATTGGAAATCGGACTTTTGTCTCCGACCGTGAAGCTGACCAGCCAGCGATGATGAGCCAGTTTGTTCTGAACACCGGGGAGACGTTCCAACACGTCAACGCGTATCGTAGAGCCGATGCAGCGAAACAGAACTCAGCTCTTGTAGAGTTTCCTACCTGGAAAGTGTCGGTGGTGAGCAGCTCCAGGTCGGGCAGGTGGTCGAGGACTTGAGTGTAAATCTCTCTCGTGTCCAGAGAGTTCAGCCACTTGGGAGACACGAGCAGAGAGTCAGGGAAGCTCAGCGGCTGCTTCACCGATCACACACAGAAGCTCACAGTCCTACCAGGATGCTGTCCTGCTGGTCCAGAGAACTTCCAGGAGGGAACAGGGCCGTCGCTCCCGTCGTCACCTGAACGCAATTCAATCAGTCAGAACAGGTTTACACCACGTTCTCCAGTGAAAACAGAAAACTCTGCTGGGTCCGTTGGCACGACAACGGTGTTCAGTCACTGAAAATAACAACAAACCCACTGGGCTGTACTCAGCATCATGAAACATGCTAAATAAATCATTTTATTTTGTGCTATTACGATAAAGTGCAGTTGCTCAATGCACCATCTTGTGGCACAAAGTGGAATTGCAACACTTGATTGAGAATTGAGGTGAAAATGAATCTTCTTCTTAACTAGTTCTTCTGCACATGCTCAGTAGAGACAATCAGAACAAAGTTTCCTCCGTGGCGTCATGACTCCCAGTCCATGTTCTCCTGGAACTTGGTACTTTTGTTTTGACAGGCACCGAAAACGGAAGAAAAATGCAAAAACGACGCGTTTTCACTTAAAAAGTCGTGCAAACGAGCCTAAACGAACATCTCGTCATACAAATCCCTGTTATGCTGGATGTGACTAACTGGATCAGAGATCCTCACAGAGCTGCTCCTCCTCCTCGGCTTCTTTGCAGACGACAAGTCTGATTAATCACCAAATTAAACCAAACTAAGTAAAGTCTTTTCATCCACCAACTAGAACCAAGAGCGTGGCTCCTCACCTGGAAGCTGTCACAGAGGTGCTGGTCGTTGGCGCAGTCGATCCATCCCACCTTCACCAGACCGTCCTACAAACACACCACACAGGACACATCACTCTTATTCAGCTTTTTTACCTTTCCCAGGAGCCTGTGACTTTAAATGTGATCCTAATGTGTTCAATGTTATATAAATTATATTGAACTGATGATCAGAGGAATAGATTACAGATTCTAGAGAACAGAATACTATAAATGACTTGGGCAACAGCAAGCATACATCTTATTATTTCAGTATTATTCAAATTGAAACAGTTCAAGTTAAAACCACAAATCATTGATTCACTTTATGACGTAATATAATTATTACAATATTAGTGGAAAAACATTTTGCCTGCCTCATAATGTAAAATCAATAATAGTAAAGGTTTTTAAGTTCTGGGCTCAGAGTCTTGTTACATTATTGACCAGTTATTACATTTTGGGTTTTATTACATTATATTTTATAACAGTTTGTGTTGTCGTTACACGCCGGGCTCTAACTCGGCTCGTTGGAGGAAGTAAAAGTCCTTTACACACTTTGTAAAGCCGAACTTAACAAACTGCAATACCTGGAGGAAATACTAGAAACTTGTAGGTAAATAATCTTGCGCCTCCCTCTCTCTTTCCCTCAATTTCTTTAGT